>NC_142387.1:8390160-8562660 GCF_059441005.1 Hippichthys cyanospilos
TCCAACGTTGCATTGCCACCACATTAGTGTCAGCGTGATGCTTAAAGGTGTGAGTCTTCATGTCAACAGCGTAGATGGGATGAAGTGAGTGTAGGACAACAGAAAGTCAATATCCACGTTGAGTACAAAATGAACATGGTGCTCCATCCTATGTGTCCACTCAGTCACATTGCTTTTCTGATCTGCTCTTCAATTGAATCTCCAAAGATGGAAGACATTTGTGTAATTATTAACGTTTGTGTGTGTTTATCTGTGAGAACATAACAATTCGAAATTATACGGATCAAGACTTGTAAAAGCAAAAAAAGCTGTAATTTTCAGGTGTGGCGATATAAGATAGCCTTAAGATGAGTTAGTGTGATGTGCATCTCTTCAAATGCGATTAAACAAGGCTGTTTATGTGAAGTGGGAATATCTAGGAAGAAACGGGGAAAATTCAGGTCTTAATATTTTATGCAAATGATGCCGTTTATAATGTGAGCTGAGCGAATCGCTTTTAGGTCGTTCGTCTTTACGTAGATGCTTCTCTGATAATGGGATGCAAGAGTATTTTTATAAAAACGTGATTTATCAGCACAGCAGTTTCTAATGATATAGAATTAATCTGGAAAGCTGTTAGCATCTTCTTTGTGTTTGTTGATCAAATGTGTGAACTACAGTAGTTGTTACAAATAGCATGCCTTTAACTTTATATAATTTTGTTTGAAAATACTTCAAGGAAAAGCAAAACTTTACCTTGTATGTGATTTCTGTGAATATACTCACTGATTATTTACAGCAAAAACATTTCCTATAGCTGATATTGTTTTACTGACTAATGTAATAGTAATTATAATTGTTTTTTCTAGTGTCTTTGTTTTTTCCAAGCCTTTATACTGATAGACACCTGCTTTCTTATCTGGGTTGACAAAATGTTAATATCATTTTATTGGGTGGTCAGAAAATGGGTTTGGCTATCCATCAACTTATTGTTTGGTGTTAACACACTTCAGGGGTCACTATACTATCCTGTTTTTTTTCTCCCCTTCCCCCACTCAGGGATTTGCTAGCTTGTGGGCCGACAGCCTCAGATGGTTAATTATCTCTTGTCTGAGCCATGATCACATCCCCTGAGGTCCAGCAGCATAACTTGAACATCGTCTCGCAACATACCGGGGTGGCCGGCTGCCAGGGATAATAACGATTCTTGCAGCTGCCAATCTGATTGAGCTGTGCCATCAATATTCTTGTCTGAAGAACGACGTCAATTAGGAGACAGGGATCTAAGCATTAAGACGCTGGACAAATATCAGCCGCTGTGTTGGAAATGGCAAGGGATGACGACGGAAGCAATATTTTTAAGCCAGTATAAGGATCTTATGGGAGGTTTGAAAATCGATGAGACGACTAGTCATCTCTATCAAAAAGCTGCTTAGCTAATAAAAATGACTTGAAAACCATGTTTAATTCCAAAATATTTACGTTTATTTTTCACACCCAGGTACATGTAGACAAGGGTCATGAAAACAAGCAGAAGGAAGTGAAAGAAAAAGTGAAAGAAAAAAATGAAAAATTTAGGAAGATGAGGTTTATTCAGTTTTGCTATAAGATAAAGAAGAATAAGAAGAATATCATATAAGAACAAATCTTCATGTAAATATCCTAAAGGATAGCGGTGTATGTCATGGCATAGTGGGAAAAATTGTAGAAGGTGTGGACCCAAATGCAGGTAGGCAGACAGGTGGGTTATGCAAAAAAATAATTTAATATGAAGATGACAAAAAAATTAACAAGTTTGAGGGCTGCATAAAAAAAAAAAAACAGCAATAAACTTATGACCAAAGGACTATACACTCAAGAAATTACAGGAAACACAAGGATGACGAGGAAATGATAGCTAGAAGGCGATGACCCGACAAGAACAGGCAACAGGAACTTAAATAAACTCTAAACCGACGAGACAAACACGGAACACCTGCGCATGAGAAAACAGGAGCAGGGAGCTGATTGGCAGACACAAAGGAAGGCAGGTTAAGAAGGACAGATGGACGCAATCACACTGATGAGACACTGACACAAGGGTAACAAAAACAGCAACAACCAAACAAAACACCATTAGTGGAAAAAATGAATAATTAAAAAAAAAATAAAAAAACAAAAGCCCAAAACAGAAAAAAAAACAGAAAACCCTGAGAACAGCCCACAAAAAAACAAACAGAACATAACAAACGGAGGTCTCGGTGCTTTGAAATAGTAACTGTTAGCTATAAAAAAATAAATCAATAAATAAAAAATGTCTGTATTGTCTTAATTTAATTTAATTGTTGTTGTAAGAGTCATTTCAATAAAAATAAGGACCATGTGGGCTCTCAACATCTTGACCTCATGAGCAGGCCTGCTTTAACATGAGCAGTACGAAACTATAGATTGAAATCTTCTTCCAAACAAGATGACTGAGTCGGAGAGGTTTTCATTTTCATCACTAACCAGCATTGTCTGGCGGCAGATTCCGATAACGCAGCTGGGCCAGAAGCACTAAAAGCGTTAAAGAAATTCACTACAATGTTTTCCAGAAATCCTGCATTTTTTTTTCTCTTATGAATTTTATTATCAAAACACTCCATCCACCTGCTCCGGGTTCGGCCCTTTTGTCAAATTTTAGAACCCTTTGCGGACCTCAAGTCGAAAGGTTCGTCCACCTCTGGTCCAGATGATGGAAGCTGAAGAAGTGTGGAGAAAAATGAAAGACATTTAGAGTATTTTATAGTGTCACTATTAAAATATGCATAGATTGGTGCCTTAATTTTCAGACGGCAAAAGGAAACATCTTTAATCTTTTGTGGTCCATGAAATCTCTGCTCAGACTTCCGGCGCTTGGTTTTTGGAAGCGGAAAACAGCTCAGCCCCCCAGCGTTGGGTTTTGGGAAGTGACGCTATTCCTTTCGCAAGTAAGTTAGAAATAGCTACAACTTGAATTGATGACACAGAGTCAGTGCCTATCTTAATCATGCTGAACAGCGGGATATGCCTCGGAGCCCCGCTATGTTAATGACAGCAACAGTGGGAACAAGGAATGGAACAGAAGGGGCTGGCTGAGAACCCCGGGCCCTAAACCACGGGCCGGGGTTATTATTTGCAATTACCCTGATTACTGAGCCCTTCATTTGAAAGACTAAGGTGAAACTCATTTGTTCCTGGGTATTTTTACCAATCACAACATTGGATTTGGATTTAAGCTATTTAGAAAGATTACTTTCCAGAAAGTACTTTTACTGCACTGAACGGGCATGAATTTCTAGTGCTCTTATTTTACTATTTTTAGTGAACCACAGTCAAGGTTTTTTACATTTAGAAGAAGCACTTCCCTAGTTCTGCCACCCGTGAAAGTCATATACACAAATAGTTATTGCTAATACCTCATGCTTGGTCAGACAAATATTGCTGCCTGGGAACACTACATTGAGTGATCAATCATATCTCCTCTTAAGTGCTGAACAAATTGTCCAAACTAGGCAAGCGGCTGTTCCCTGGGCGCGGGAATGAAAATGCATGCAAGCTAGCAAATTATTTGTACTTCATTCATATTCCAACACACTAACATTGTTGGTGGCCATCCAAGCCACACATTAAATGATCTTGGAAAGTGGCGTTTTTAAAGATGTAGACGCAAGTTTTAAAAAGGTGACTATATATCAGTTGTTTTAATCATTGTTTTTTTAAATAACATATATAATGTGAGATTCTGATTAACTCGTTCAGTTCCAGGTATTTTCAACCCATGTTTACTTTAATATTTGGGGGGGGGGGGGGACTGTTGAAATAATTACTGGAGGCCTTTCTAGAGGCACAGGGTATACAAAAGAGACATCAGTCCACAATAGTAGACAATGGGAGGCATTTTTTTCTTCAATAAAGGGTGCGGCATCTATTAAAGAAAATTGTTTGTATTGGTCCTCACAAATGTATGATTTTCATTATTCGAGGAATTTTTATTCAAGATTATTCAAGTTTTATTGTAATATGCATAATAACACCACACAATGAAATTCTTATTTACTTCACCTCACCGCGCAGACTACATTCCATAATCGAGCAAATAATAAGGTAGGCAAGAAAATAACGACAAAAAAATAATAATAGTAACAGAGCAATCCAGGACAGTAATAACGAACCACTAATAAATAAATACTTACATTCTGAGCATATTATGGAGTAGATTGAGTGAAAGAAACTTAATACATATGAGGAAAATCGAGCAAAATATTATGTAGTGCAAAATATTATATATTTAGCAGCATTTGTGCACTGTGCATGGTGTGTTAGGTGCATGTGTGCGTGCGGTAAAGTGACAGGTGATGAGGCAGATTAGTGCGTGAGGGATTCGCTCAGAAGCTATTTGGCCCTCTGGCTCCTGTAGCATCTGCCTGATGGCAGCAGTTCAAACAGATTGTGTTGTGGGTGAGGATTGTCCCTGATGAGGTTGCTTGTCCTGGTACTGAAAGAGTATATTATTCCTCATTTTTGTTGATAAATGATTCTATTGGAGGGAGATGTTTATTTTTTCATGTTAAAAATGAACAGTGGTGGTCCAGTGGTTGTCCAAAATAGACTGTGGGAGGCATTTATTTTTCTTCAATGAATGATGTGAAATCTATTAAAGGACATTGTTTGTACTGTTCCTCATAAATTATTAGAGGAAATTGTTTTTATTCGTCCTCAAAAATGGAAAGCATACCTATGGCATCCATTACTTGAGGAAATGCAGTATATTAGTCCTCATCTTTGGTGATGAAGGTGTCCATTGGAAGGAGGTCTTTATTTTCTCATGTTAAAGATAGATTGGTGACAAATTTGGATGTGGCATTAATTAGAGGTTCTCATTGAAAATTGATAAGCGAGTTGTTTATTTGAGAGTGGCAATCATTTGTGTTGAATAGATGATATGCATGGAGACTAAATGGAACATTTAGTCTATTATTTGAGAAAACAGGGTGCAGAGACATTTATTTTACTGAAGGGACTGACACACCAGTCCACTAACCGGAGTTTATTAACTCAATCATTTGCATTTACTTTAGTTCAATATTTTGAAGAAAATAAAACTTGGTGAAGACGAATAAATGAATCTTGTGAATTGAATTGGATCCGTCTGAATACATTTTTTTTTTAATCCATCACAAGGGGTGGACATTATTTCGCTTCCTTTTGACTGAAAGACATCACAGTCGCTCAAATAACAACCAGTCATGGCTAAGCTTTCGAATGTTACATTACTTAACAGAAAACAAGTGATTGGTTGGTTTCTGAGAAACATTGACGTCATTTTCTTTCCACTTTGTGTTGACTCCCCCTTTAAACACAGTCTGCTCATCACTACTTTTTTTTTCTCATAGATCCACCATGGCAGAAAGCATATGAAAAGGCTCTTTCAATATAAATACCAGCCTCGCTATAATGATACGACCTGGTCATGAACCTCTCGGTATCTTTGGCCCACAGATGACAAAATGTTTGAAATCTCACAGCAGGATTTCCTCTGTTCCTTATGAGACGAGCATAACAGGCAGTGACAATTCCGAACCTCACCTTTTATCTCTCCATTTTAAAATTCATCAAGTGTAGCTGAATGATTACTTTACAAATGCTGCCTTCAACCTCCTGCCGCCTTATTACCATGAAACTGCATTGAGCCGCTGCCTTCTCTTTTGTGCCACTATAATTAAATTCTTAATTTTTGGTTCATGAGAAATAGTGATATGACAGCCCGGACCTGATATCACAAGATGTGCATTGTTGTGGGAGGATGAGGTGAGGGGTACTAGTGCAAAACAATAATGGCGAGGAGGCCCAGTTAGCATATATTGGACAGGTGCTAAATGAAAGGAGACTTACGCAAGGTCACTTAGTCACAGGTGAGGCCAACATATGCAGCTGCTATGTGATAGATATGCAAACCTTATTCATTTATACTTTAATAATGCTTGTGATGTGTTCTTTACATCTAATATTCTGGCTATCAAAAATGCCCGTCCTGTTTGTGTGGTGGGGTTTGTTGTTTTTTCTGGTTTTGTTCATGTTTCTACCCCCCCCCCAAAAAAACAAAAAAAAAAAAAACAAATAAAAAATCAGGTTCCCCTACCTTAAATGCATGTCCAGCTGTTTTGCTCCCAATTTAGTGTGAGTGTATTTAAGTCACAGTTTAGTTCAGTATAGTTGTAGGGTTATTATTTTAATGTCATACTGTTAGAGTGTCATGCTGTCATTGTTTTCGTCCGTCTGGGTTCCTGCTCCAAGTACCCTTTGTCCACTAGTCAGCATATTCCCTTGTCTTTCTGTTGTTGTCATCTGTGGTTCCCTGTGAGTTTATTTTGGTTTTGGGATTTTGGTCGTTACTTTGTATTTTTTGGATTTTGTTGTCCTCGCCTCTGTTCTTTATTAAATTTTCTTTTTTTTTTTTTTTTGTTTAGCATCAACCTCCTAGACTTCCTGTATTTTCAGGCATCCTTCCTTCCTCCTCTCCACTCACCGTGCCACGTCGTGACAATGGCCTAAATGAAACATATCTGATATGGATGATAAGTTTCACTGTACTGAAAAAAAACAACAACCTTTAAGTGCTACCAGTATTAAAACAGCAATAAAAAAAAGTGTGATCAACAGTTATTATATACGTAATGTATATTATTAGCGCGGTGTTTGCATAGCGGTGTGTTAGCAAGATAGTTCATCATCCTTCAGTCACAAAGAAAATTGCTTCTGAGATGTCCTTTAGTAATTGACGACTTGTATGTTTTATTTTTTATTTCTTTTAAGTCTTAACTTCAATCTCTCTTACAATACCAGAGTTTTTTTTTTTTAAATTGATCATGCAGACAGTACTTTTTTTTTTTAATGATTTCATTGCTGGTTTGGTCAATAACGTCAGAAAAAATGTTAATCGTTTTCCAAAGTAAAAGCATACTTTTGATTCAACTCATTTATAATCAAGTCAGCTTTCATATAAAACCAAAGGGAGGTAAGAATAATTAAAGCAGAAAAAACGAACAATAATTACACATAACTGATTAGTTGATGATTATTCATCGCAAAACATTGGTAAAACTGAATATTTAAAGTATTTAAAGAATTATGTCGTATTAATGGTTGCTTTCTCATCATTCATGTGTTGTTTTAAAAACAGCAATTCTTACAGAATGGTTAATTTCTGCTTTTATGACACTATTCATGTTAAAAATGACAAAAAAAAAAAAAAACTTCAGCAAGGTTTCATACTTTAATACACACTAAATGTGTTAAAATGTTTCCTGCAATATTATGTAGACTTTAACCTTGGCTATTTTACCAGGCTGTGCATAACACTTTGCTAAATTGCTTCTCCATTGTTCAACAGTTCATTTCCCCTGTCTCTGGTCCAGCATGTATCCTTGGATTTAAACTGGTGCTACTCAAACAGAACAGCAAGCAGAAACCATCAGTAAATCCCTCATAACCTTGTCAAGGTGAGCTTCAAAGATAACAAGATTTTGTTGCGATAGTCACAACATAGATAAGAAATACACATTTTATAATCAAATATTGATTTTTAACTGTTTTTTATTTTTTTTTCCAGCAAATTGGCTTGCTGGACTGACAAATTTATGTTTTAAAGAGCAGGATATCAGGTGCGGTTTTTGATGGAAGGATCGATATACAAAAATAAAACACAACGCAATAATGTCTTTTCTTTTTTTGATCTCAGTCTACAAATGACATTACTGTGATGTGGCAGACAGCTTTGCAGTGGTTAGTGTACCCACAAAATCAATGTTCAGTTAAAACTGTGAAATGCATATTGATTAAGCAGACATTAGTTTAATGTCAAATAGTGTTTGGTAAAGGTCATGTGGGAGATATGAGCAAATGTTTGATGGCTTTTGATTGATTTTCTATGATCACCTTCATATCTGTCATAATTATTGAATGTCTCTCCAGCTCTGAGAGTTCTTACCTTCAATCTTTAAAAAAAAATAAATAAAGGAATATTTTTGGCATTTTATATAAATGAATAAAAATGGCTCTCTGCTACTGAATCAATACTTCACTCCTGAACCTGTAGGTCAGCACTGCAGTCGACAACACTAACAGACAAATCTAATTATAGTAGTAAGTATTAGTTGCATGAAAATAGTTTTGAAAAAGATTTATTTCAGTTTGTAAGGTCACCTTCCTAGAGGACATAAACACCCAGAAAAAGGTCCTCCCCAAGCGTGGAATTGTGTTAGTGCATTATGAACTTTGCGGCCATAATTCTTTAGCGTACGCTAACAATTAATTCCAGTTGCATACTTTTGCAAACACACTATTATCAGCCTGCAAACGTCACATGAATAAACTCAGAAGTCAGAATGATTGATCGTTACCTGAGACCTGAGCAATGGTGATGTCATTTTCAGTTGACAGCTAGCAGCAATGGTTGCCTCTGAGAAAGATAAAAACAAGATAATTTTGCTGCCTAATTCAAATTCTGCAAATTCAATACCGATTAGAGTGTCATTTTTAGATTTCTAGAGATGCATATAACACTATTGTAAGTAAAATCACTGACTTGACTTCCCCTTTAACTCATTCAACGCCAACCCTAACCCATTCGAGAAAAAAACGAAACAAAAAGACAAACAAAAACAGATAACCTCGTGAATGGGAGTAAAAGTTGTTTTTAAAGACACATTTCATAATCTTGGATTGAGACATTCACTGTCATAATACTGAAGCATCATCAATTATTCTATTCTTTTTGCTGAAATTATTCCTACTTTATGCAAGTGAGCGACTTCCTGTGCGCGATTTACAGTACTGCCTGCCTTTTGATCCCATCACCAATAGGTAAGGTGCCGGTTTGTGGCAAAAAGTGAGCCCTCGTACATCCAATAAAAGCCTTTTTTACACACAGAGGCAGCACTTCACACATTACACTCAGTACAAGGTGCAAGGACATATCATCAAACACAAATATCTCCCAGTACCACGACCTCCACATTTTCTCAGTGCAGTCAAATGTATGGTGTTTATCAGAAGCTAACGCTAATCTGTGTACCCGACAAAACTCAATTCAGCTTTGCTTATCGTTTGGCTTTGACTTGATAGCAGTACCTTCATGCCTCTGGGAGGCCATTTTGAAAATAACTTTTCAACGCAACATGTGTTAGAAAAACGTGGTAATGATAAAGGTGAATATGCAATGCTAGATTATATATATATATATATATATATATATATATATATATATATATATATATTTGTTTTTTAGTTTTTTAGTTTTTTAGTACTCCTTTGTTTAATCTCTATTTGTTTTATACGTTTCACGTTCTGTTTACCATTGGATTTTTTTGAAAGGTCCCCTCACATTGTTTAAAATGGCAATCATAAAGCAGATATGAGCAAAATAAATAAACTTAACCCGAGTCTTCTTCATAAACTGGAAGTGGAATTGCAAAGACATAACATATTCTCTCGACCTTTGATCACATCTAAATGTTTGTGTCTGCACTGGTAACATCTTCTTGACAGCTGTTGGAAAAATATACACTGATGTCCACACACACGCGTTCCCACTTCTTGCCTCCATTGGTAAGATTGATTTACCTTTGTGTCCCAGGCCTATCGTTATCATTGGCCCCTCAGACAGTCCTGCCATGATAGCTCAGGGAAAGTGGGACAGAGGTGGCAGCAGGAACCTGATGGGAAGAGCTTCTTATCACCAATAGAGAGATCAATCATTCTTTTGCAGTGAGAAGAAGGATGGAAGAAGATACAAAAGTCTTTGGTCTATTTCCTGCATCCAAGGTAAGCAGTTTTTCTTACCTTAAGAGAAACTAAAAGTGGCCTGAAGAGGCAAAACAAAATACTCTTTTGTACTAGTTGGGTTGTACAATCCCAATTTTTGATGTTCATACTATCATTAAGAGGAAACAAAATATGAAATTACTTTAGTTACCAAGGACTGTTTTTTTTTTTTTTTTCAGTACAGGACTTTATTTTACCCATGGAAGTAATTGGAGGATTGCTTTTGAGATTTTATTTCTATTTATTACTATAATATATTAATAAAATATTAATATATTAAATGATATATATTATTATATTATTTCTATTTATTTATTCATTTCTAAGGAAAGGCGTCTCAAATGGGAAATTATGCACGGGGTACTTGAAGACGTGTGCATGGAATTTTAACAAGGGCTCTTCAAGTATCAGCAAATCTAGTTTCATGCTTTTTTAAAGCTGTGACAATAACTTCACTCGCAACATCTCGGTTTGGTGAGTGCGGCTTCATTCTATTGTTAATTTTTATTTTTGAGCATAGATTTTTCTCCTGCAGGTTTATGTCTACTTTTTCTTCCTTTTAAGTCAGAACATTAAAAATAAATGTGATTATTTTTTTTTTTTTTTAATCAACTTCAAGCTACTACATTGATTTTCATTTTTGACCATACCTATTGCTGGTTAACTGTGCTGTTGTTGTTAAGTTGTACAAAACAAATAAAACATTGATATTTTGCTTTTATTTATAATCTTTAAATAGAAGAAAGAAACTGAGAAAAAAACAAACCAAAAAAAACATCAATCGCTACTTAACTGATTTCATTCATAGAACAATATACATATTTTCAAATTAAAATGAAATTATTTGGAACATAAACCAGCTGATCGATTAATCATGTTACAGTTGATCATCTGCAAAATGCATGACTTTTATATTGTTAAGTTTTATATGGAGTCAGAAATAAAACAGGTGTTACGCGAGCTACCTTTTGGAATTGCTTAATAAAATAACACATAGCACAGCATTCTGTTTTAAGGTTTTTTTTGTGTTTTGTTTTTCATTCCAAATTGGTACATGTCCAGGAAAAACAAAAAAGGTGAAAAAAGATGCTAAACCACTGCTCTAAGATAACAGTACTTGTACCTAACTTCATTTTTGTCTTACGCTACCCACATCTGATGCTGTGATTGGCTAGCAGACTGTGTCTATTGCTCATGTCTTGTAAACTAATATAATGTTGACAATTTACTTACTGTAGTAAGTAGAAAACAGTATTTGTGGAATGCATCACAGAATGGAATGTGGATACAAGCAGTCTGAGAATTGATCAGCAGCTAAAAAGTCTGGAGGGAGCTCAGGGCGGAATTTGTCTCCTCTCTGTTAAAAGAAGCAGCCAAGGTGGTCATGCTATCTGATTGTCTGGTGTTCTGCGCATGTTCAATGACTAGGGCAGGCTGAGAACATGCTGGAGGGATTATGCAGCTCATAGGGCCTGAGAATGCCTCAGGCTTTCCTTGGAGAGCTCCAGTGCTATATGAGGGGAGAGGATATCTGCTTTATCTTCATCTTTTTGCCTTCTGGACCTGTTTTTTGATGACCTGCCCGCAAAACGCCTAGATCGAGGTTTAAAAGGAAATGTTAAAAACTGTGGATCCATTTAATCTTTCTTGTTATGCGAAAGTGGTGTGGTTGAACGTGATGTTAAATATCCCATGCATTACTTCCTGTTACATGTACTGTGCATATAGAATATCATGTACAATGCAAATTAGCCACACACATCATATAATGCTCGCCCATACTAGTGGTTTTCAAACTTTTTGGAATAATGTACGTATTTTTGTTAGCCAAGTGCCCTAGATTGGTGCAAAAAAAATTGAGAGTGCCTGATTTTTAAACCTTGTGGCATTATGTTACAAATTAATGAAATTCCCTTGATTTTTTTTTTCTTTTTATCATAAAAGAATCAATGGGAAAAAAACAATAGGAAGCTGAAATTTCTAGCAGGTGATTAAAACATACCATTTCCAAATGCAACGATTCTGACATTGTTATGTGATTGCAGCTGGACGTTCGAGATTTTGGGGACAAATATAGTCATTGTCCAAATTTTGGACCATGTGAAACCATTATAATTACAATTTTTGAAATGCTTTTTTATAGTATTCATTACATTGATTTTCCTGTGGTTTTTGCAACATTCCGGTGAGCAGTGGTCAAAGTATGTCAGCAGACAGTATATTCTTTGTTGGCTTGTGTTTCACCTCAAGACAGTAGGTGGCGGTAGAAACCAGTTTATGGCTATGTCCTAAAGTGTCATAATTGCATCACAGACTACAAAGAGAGACCAGACCATTTTTTAGTTTTTTGTGGGTGTAAATAAACTTAACCTACATATGTATGGCTACAACTGATGCCATTGAACAATTTGAGTGGTTGAGAGAAAGAAAAAATCATAAATAACATTCATTATTACGCCTTTAAAAACATTTACAAAATCAGAAAAAGATGCAACGTGTATAGTTTGCAAAGTGTGAGCTACATTTGCAGAAATGGTAATGTGTATCCCTGTCCATATAAAACTTATCAAAATTAGGGCATTCATTGTTTTGCAAATGAGTCACAGTAACAGACTTCAGTAATTTTATTTCATTTTCCAGTTTATTTGCTCTTAATTTGAAAAAGACCTGTACCATTCTTGTCACGGAGGTAAAACAATACTTATAGGAATCCTGTTCAAATCTCATGGAGCTCATGTATTTTTCATGTATAATTCCTTCTGTGAATGTAAAAGTCAAGGAAACAAATTTCAGGAGAGCTCATGAAGGCAACATGTACAACCAACATCATCATTTCAGCTAACCTACTTTGCTCTTGCCGATTTCATGTGAAATAGGATCATGGTATTGTCTATTGCTTCTCGACCGTCTGTGTCATACAGCTGTTTATGTATTCGACAAACATTGCTTTCCTGCAATAGTCGGAGCCAAATGTGGAAGGACACAACACCCGAGGGTGATTTGTTTAACTTTGAAAGGTTCTTTGGTTTCTGTTTGACTTGCTGGGAGCCAAAAAGCAGTGCGGATCATTCAGTGTGTTCTCCCACGTGGGCCGCAGCCAAAGGAGCCCGGGTGATTGGGTACCGTGGAAAAAAAATAATCCCACCAGAGACTATATGACAGCTCTCATTTACACCACACTATTCTTATTAACAAATTAGATGTGTTTTTTCTATCGTGACTCTATTCAACTCTCTCAGGAGTTTGATGTTGCTCCCTTACCGATGGGAAAATAAAAGCGTGATGTATCTCATGAATCACATTACTGAGCCTTGAATTCTCCCAAGTGGAGCTCTTTGTAATGCATTAAGAACAAACTATAAGGGTATTAAAGAGGAAAACAAGAAACCAAGAATGGGTGTCTGGTTTTGAACTAATTAAGAGTTGTCCGGTGTGTTGCCTGCCAGCCCTGCTGGATTTAACATTTCCCTTTGGGGTTATTGCTAAGGACAGAATGGATGCCTTGAGTCCTCATTCATCCCTCCTAATCCCACCAAGCACCTAACCTAAGAGGTACTCGGAAGATCACTTTGGTCTGTAAGGGTTCAAAGCCGTTTCAGAAAAGAAAAAAAAAGGAAAGTTCTAAGGAGACATGGATGATGTAACAGGTTGTGATAGATTTACGTAAAATCCTTGACAGATGTCAAGTAAAGATCCACGTAGGAGGGGTGTGGAAAGGGGGCTCAACGGGGCAATATTTTTCAGTCCATTAAAATAATAATTACTATTATAATCATAATCGTTGTTTGCCTTGCTGAATCCCTAAGTCCTGCTAGTACTTGGCAGAAGTACCGTATTTTCCGCACTATAAGGCGCACCTAAAAGCCTTGATTTTTTTTAAAAAGCTGATGGTGCGCTTTATAATCAGGTGGGCCTTATATATGGATCAATATTGAGATTGGGATTGGTAGATGGGGAATGAAGTGATAAAGTAAGCTTTACCTGTTTCTTTTGTGTGTTTAGAGTTGAACAAGGTTGGTCATATTAACATTGAGCTATTATGCTATCGAGTGTTTGGAGTTATTATTTGCGTTATTATTGTTATTACTTTGAGTATTACTAGATTGTGATTGAAAAAGTTTTAAAATATGTCATTAATTGAGGGTGTGCCTTATAATCCGGGGCGCCTTATATATGGATTTTTTTTTTTAGAATATGTCATTAATTGAGTGTGTGCCTTATAATCCAGTGCGCCTTATAGTGCGGAAAATGTGGTAAGCGTTATTTGAGCTCATGAAACAATGTAATGGAGGATACACAATTCATGTGTGGTACAGTGGATACTGAGCAGAAGGCTTTGGTCCATTATTTGCGCATCCGAGGCCGCAGTGGCCCTCAGCCATCTTTCCAGGCCCTCATTGTAAATGTATTTTGACAAGTCAATTGCTTGCCACTTTACTGGCAACACTTCAATGACATTCTTAGTAATAGCTGCACAAATGTGACATGCAAATCACAGTGACATTTTTGAAAGAGTTCAAGCTGGTGCGGACGCACATTTACAGTAGGAATCTAAATGATCACAGGAGAAAAAGTAATATAGTTTGGAAAATGAAGCCAGAAATTAGTTATGTAGGGGACTTTTTTTTTTAATTATATAGTTTCTTTTACTCGTTTGAGGCTGCTAAGTCCTAGTGTGCCCAGAAGAGGACATCTTGGCCTTTGTAATGATATTTCATGTGTTTGAGTAGGACACAATTCACTTGGCTGTCTTACTCGGTTAAAGTTGACACAACATTAAAAACATTACATTATTTCAAACTGACTGCAATAAAATGCTCAAACATAAATTAATTATGATATAGTTTCTAGTTTGGTTTCGTAAAAATAAATAGGCAAAAATGTTTTAGGCTTTTTTTTCGTAAAAAGCAAATATGTTTGATTCAACACAATCAGTTTGGTCTCATGGAGGATGACAGAAATGAAATGGTTATTATTGAAAAGCGGAAATTGGACAATTTGAAAGGAAAATGTGTGCACACGATTTAGTGAGTATCATTGATACTTGTTGAGTTTGATCATTGACTATTAGTCAAATTGTCGATTAATTGTATCTTTGCACCTCTAAAAAAATATATAAAAGAAATGTTTTATTTGAACTTAAATAAACAAAGGCAAATTTAAATCCAAACAATGACAGAAAAACATTCGTAAAAGGAATGTAACACAATGCAAAGAAGTACATCATGTGCCAAGATTTTTATTAATACTCTTATAGTTTTGTAAAGTTGCACCAATCATGCATAAATAGTGAAAAGCATATTTACATCACTATTTAATGATTATCGGAATAAATAGTAGGAGAAACGCTGAGATGGCATTTAACGTCTAACACTAAATGATGGTACACATTGTTTGAAACTGTTGAATGATGCATATTGGCAATGCATGTCAATGCCAAAGGTGTATTTTGCTAACCCGGCGTGTCCAGATGGAATTTTGGCGTTGCAGTCTTTGTTCTTGTACACCTTTTACCCAGCATCAAAGGCATCTAAAAATATGACTTTCGAGGAGGATTTGGCAAAAAGCTAGATATTAGTCAACATGAAACAAGAGGGTATATCCGGGCAGCATCATCATGTGAGCTGCTGCACCTTGGACTCAGAATGTGTCATTACGACATGATGATAGCATAGTTTTGTTGGCCCTAAAAATATGTTGGACTCACCTGAAATTTCAGTAATACATTTTGTTTGCTTTGAAACTACCTTCTGCGCCGGCATATTGTCAGTCATTTTACAAGGCTCTAAACAAGTTCCAGTAAAAGAAAACGTTGTTAAATTTACAGTTTGTTGTATTCATGTACCGTACTTTTTTGACTAAGTGTTTTTTTTGTTTTTGTTTTTTTGTAAATTTCAATCCCAATAGCGAGGGATTAATTTATAATAGCATAAATAGATACATTTTTATATCTGTGAAATAGCTCTTATAGATGGGACATATGGCTTAGCACCAATATAAAAAAAAATGAAATGAATGTTTGTTTTCTTTAGTTTGTTGAGCCAGAAGTGCAACGAGACATACGGGAGAATGTACTGCATGTCAAGCCAGTGTATTATAGTAAAACAGCCAAATATTGAGAGAAAGCTCACTAATAGTCATTTGGCTGTGGCATGCTTTTATTTTGAAAATCTTTGGAAGCATGGTTGCATCAATGGTCTACTTGTTCATCGTACATGAGCAGCCCTCTTTGTAAACAAGTGTTTTTTATTCAACAGACATTTATTTGTATTTATTTTTATCTAACTACTTGTTAAGAGTCGACGTATACTTGAGATTTTGTGAAATTCACCCAAATTGTAGTTAAATTAGATGGCCTACTTATTTATCAATTTACTTAAACTTACACTACAGTACATTTTGGAATGTAAATAAATTAACAAAAGAACACTACAATATGGGATATAATGCTTCTTTCATTCTGACCAGACATAGCAGACTGTGGCCAGTTTTTGGGTTTGAAATTTTAATGTTTCATGTAAGGCAAAGTCTACTCCTTATCATCTAAAGCAATTGCTTAATGAAAATGTGTACTTTATGTTATGTAGTTTGTTTTTTTTTTTAGATGAAATGATTCAATTTGCAAGAGACGGAGGGTTTAGCAAAATGTGAAAATTATTTCATAGTATTAATTGAACCTTTTGGTATAAACAGCAATGGTGAGTGTAAACGTGTAATGATCATAAATGGAATTATTCCCTGATTTAATTATTGATATGTGACGAAGCAAAAAACAATGTCAGAAAGCAACTTGTTCATTCGTCTATGCTTCTTGTCATTCAAATTATTCCTTTTCATGAAAATATTTCTGCTTTTTCTTTTTTCAGAAAGTCTAAGATTTGAGAAACAGACCCTTAACAAAACTCACATTGATTAAAATCAGCATTTTGGAGACTAATTATATGAACTTGAAAATTTCATTTGTGGTGCAAAATAGTACAAATAATATTGCTGATATCTAAATGACTTTTACATTTCTTTTGCCATTGACAGTTATAGACGTCAAAGATTATTCTGCTGTGCTGGCAGCGAATGAGTTAATCATGTAGTTTTTTTTGTGTGTATGTGTGTGTATTGAGGCATATAACCTCTTAGTCCTGAAGCTTACTTACCTTACTTGGGATGGAGACATACGAAGTCAATTCTGCAAAAGAGAAACCGGATTTATCGTCGTGAATCTCAGAGGTTTTCCTTCTCCAAACTCTTGGACCTCCAGCCTTGATCTCAGAGGAAAAGGTTGTCTTCAGAGGGCGCTGTCTGGTTAGTGAGAACAGAGAAGAGTCTCATTAAATGAGATCTTTCTCTCGAGTAAGCTGAACATTTTCAGCCCCACTATCCCTTTGAACTTGATTTTGGGCCTGGAACACTGTGTACATGGATTGTACTGATAATGAGTGAGAAAAGTCAGAAAGTTCAAATTGGGGAACACAGAAGAGATGTCAATTGAATTTGATCATGGAATTGCTTGCTTTGAAGAAAAATGACCCAATCACCTTTTTCGGTCGTGAGTAAAATGTGCGGACCAGCCAGGTAATCAAAATGTACAAAATAACATCCTAAAAGGATCAAATGATTTGAGGGCAGTTTGAATGTGAACAAATGAAAAAAATTGATTTGTACCAGACGTTTTCCATGCCTCTTAACTTTTATATCAGGTTTTTACGACTGTTATTGCTGTGCCTGCTGCCTACGCAAGCTCACGTTGTGCAATAACCCATATTTACTTTTTTCTCGGTTTTCTTTTTGTTGAAAGCTTCAGGGTGCTCTTTTTCTTCCCTCCCTCTCAAAAGAATCAAGACAAGCTCAGACTTACCTGCACTGTTTATACAAGGACTCGCGCAAGCTGCATCCCAGAGGGACTGTGGATAAAAAAAAAAAAAAAAAAAGTTTCATTGCTTTTCAGAGATCAAGACCACAACATGCAGTCTTCCATAAGGAGATCATACACACTAGCAAACGTACACAGAGCTCTAGGATAAAACCGCAATGTCAAAAACACTTAAAACAACCAACAGCAATCTGTGCAGAAAACAAGCTCGCAACTGATGATTATCAAGATGAAAGTTCTAGCCTGAAATTGTTTGAAATGCAAAAGATGCACAGGGGAAAGCAATGAAAATGATTCAAAATAGAAATGTGCTTTTAGATCAGAGGTAGAAAAATAAGCATTTCCTCGCTATGTTAACCCAACCTGCTTGGCTTAAATGTCTAACAAGGACCAAACTAGCTTGCGCAGCTTTGCACTTTGATTAAAGCTAAGTGAGCGCACGGTGTAATCCTGGAATCCATTTTGGTCTCGCTGGGATTTAAGTGAGAATGATTTCCTCTCAGCGGTGAGGCGCTCTCATTCGCTGTTTGAGAAAACATTTCAATGTCTAGTCCAGTCATTCCTTGTTTGTTTACTTCTTTTTTTTTCTCTTTTTGCAACATACTCATCTAGAGCATTGCTTCTCAAATAGGAGTACTAGTACCACTCGGGGTACTTGAAGGATCTTCAGGGGCTACTAAAGATTTTAAATAAAACAACCAAACAAACATGAAAAATGCTTTAAAAATAATTATTAGATTAATTAATTGTTTCAGGAAAATATAAGTTTAAAAAAAATTATATTCAGTAGGTTGTTCAATTTCTTTTTTGAAAAAAGACAGATTCTCCCCCATAATAGAATGATTCCACCCAACTTGTCATGTGCCACCTCTCGTTACCTGTCAAGTTTAAGATTTATTTTTGAGAACACATGTGATCCCAAAAGAGGACAATTTAAATTGAATATTTTTGTGTGGACAAATATTTATAACGCTGAATGTATAAACGTATAAAGTTGATTCATTTTGGTGAAGAGATCTCTACGGAAATCCCAAAACAGGACGCTTAATGTTGAATATTTTTCAGTGGACAAATATTTATTGATATATATTTATTTTTTAGAAGGGGTCTGACACTTTATGTTGCTTATTGTTTGTGGACAAATATTTTTTAATAATTAAGTTAATGATTTAATTTTGTGAACAGATCTCTATTGCATCCCCAAAACAGGATGCTTTATGTTTAATATTTTTCTGTGGACAAATATTTATCCTTAATTATATTTTTTATAATGGGTCTGACACTGTATATTGATGATTTTTTTGTGGAAAAATATTCATTGGGCATTAATGTAATTATTTTTGACAGCAGATTTCTTTTATGATCCAAAAAAGGATCTTATATGATCCAAAAGAGGACACTTTAGGTTTATTTTTATTAATTTATTTTTTTTTGTGGACCAATATAAATGAAGTTTAAAGGGTCTAAAGTTGAATAAATCATACAATGATGACATGTTTTAATTTTTTTCCTTTTTTTTTTAAATTCAAAGTGCTTTGATTTATTTAAGGAGTACTTGGCTGAAAAGATATTTCACATTACGTACATCACTGAAAAAAGGTTGACAACCAATATCAATATCTCATGGCGGTGTATTTATAAATGATGCAACCGGTTTCTGTTTACAAGTGGGAAAGTTTTAAATGTTTACAAGGAATAAATAAACTTGACTTCTTGTTTTGACTGCAACCATTTAGCAATGTGAACGAGCGGTGATTAATTGGAACACGTTGAACTAGCAAGTAAGAAAACATTCTGCTGACATATTTAACGGCATGAGCAGCTCATGATCCGTCATGTCTGTCAAACCCAGACTTGAACCAGCGTCTCGGTTCGGCTGCGCAAAGGCGGGTCAACAGTGTGAGGTTTGCTTCGGTGAACACTCGACGGGTGGGAGTTAATTTGTTGTACTTGAGTGTGCATTTCTTTGTTGTCCAAGCGTATACCCTACAACAAGAAAATAAAGTAACACCAATTTAAGTGGTTTACAAACAGTGGTTAAAAAGTGAGATATAGATTTTTTTTATGATTTAAATAAGAATTTTCATCTTTTTTTTCCCAAGTTTCAGGCCATTTTGATGTTCTTGTTTATTATTTTAGAATGAGCTATAACCTGTATAAATTCTGTAAAAAAGAATTAACAGTATTTGAAAGTTGATTTATATTGTTTTATTTATTTTATTAATGTTTAAAAAAGATAGAGGTTTAAGTATACTTATACAACTTTTACAGATAATTGTATTTATAGTCAGCTCAGAGTGGGAGGGGGCGTGAAAAATTTTATCTTTCCTAAGGGGGCTTGGCAAAATAAAATTTAGAAGCACTGGGCTACAAGAACAATACTAAAGTCTTACATAAAGTAATTATCAAAGGTAAAACTCATCATGGTACTTAAATATCTAAAGCAATTGATAACTATAGTACTTAGGTATCTAAAATAATGGAATACTTCATTTACCGTAAGCAATTTGATTACTTTAATTACTCTAACTTTAGTTACCAGTTTACTTTAGTTAATTTAGTTACCTAAAGTAATATCTTACAGTGTACTTAATTACCTTAAACCTAAGTACCTTTGTAACTCATTAAATTACTTTAGTATGTGAGTATATTATACTGTATTTAGTTCAAGTGTTAGGCTAAAGTAGCAATGCTAAAATAATTACCTAAAGTAATTATTGAATATAAATAATCATCTTAGTACTTAAACATCTAAAGCAATTGCTAACTTTATTTATTACTTTATTTATTAGTTCATCCTATTTACTTTTACTTTAGTTACTAGTTCACATTATTCAACTTAGTTGTCTAAAGTAATCAATTACTTTAGTAGTGAATGAGCTTAAACTTAAGTAGCTTAATACATTACAGTGATAAATAAAGTATCTATCTATCTATCTCTATCTATCTATATTTGTCAATATATTTGGGAAACATTTTTTCATAACTGTAGACTTATATTGACTTGCAAAATTCTGCGTAAATAATTGAACTGTGGTGATGAATACATTGGCTTTAAAGCTCTGCTAAAATATCATTTCTCTGAAAGTAATATTAGCCCCCGAGAAAGATTAATGTGAAGGTTTGTCACATGATTTTCCAAAGAAATCTCATCTCAGGAGAGTCGTAAATCTTACTAGCAGGGGAGAAGTACAATGAGTTCATCGTATAAGTCTTCGAGGTAGACGTTTAAAGTTCAGCTGTCCGTTATCCATAGAAGCTACATGTAAACCAAGTGCATATCCCTTCGTGAAATTCGAATGGGTCCAGTGTATAATCCTGCTTGATAGTCTTCCAAGCTACTTTGAGGATAAGCTTCCTGGGTTGCTGTAAGTTAGACTTCCATGCTGTCACTTGTACATATAGCTTAGAACTTCTTCAACATTTTGAGTGGTTGCGAGATTATAGCATTAAGCGTTGAAAAATTCCTTCTGCGAGAATAAGGAGAACCAAGACAGGCAAAGAGTGCACTTTTTCTTCTTGATAAATATAGATTGCACTACGGGCATCAGTATATTGCTTTACACCATCCAAAACACAGCCACAATCAATTTCACAATTAGCTCGCTCAGTGTTTTAATTAAAAAAAAACGAGTCGCCTTTGAAGAAATCAATTCCAACTAAAGAGGCAAAACAAAATTCCCTTGACAGCTAACCGTCCCTCGGTTCTGTCAATTCAAAGACATGCTGCTGTTGGGTTTTTATTTTTGTGTCTCTGCAGTGTTTTTTTAATTTGATGACAAGCAAACATGTATATTTGATGAGGGAAGCGTGATAACGGTAACAGTCTGCTTTACATGTTGCAATTAAGTTTTTCAAATGAGATAGATATTGGCCATTTATCTGATGCGTGTTATTTAGTCTGGATTGTCCCTGACAGCTGTGTGCTAATGTGTTTTTGTTGTAACCAGATCAACAAACAACTTTGTACACTTCCCCCAGTCAGTATTAGATTAGTCATTTCACGAAAATGTTTAGTTTAATGAAAAGAAGCAGACTTTGAGTCCTCTCGGTTTAAGGACAAGCACATAAAACATTCTGGCTCCATCTGAGCTTCATGTTAAACGCCAACTACCGCCATCTACCGTTCATATGAAGGTTTTTTTTTTTTTTATCCAGTCAGGAGAGGAGTGTATCAACATCACATTATCGTTGATCACCTTGATGTAAACGAAACGATGGGTCATGATGATAATAATGTTATGGTTCATTAGTTTTACACTGCCGCGGAGCAAATGTAATTTAAACACTGATATCAACTGAGGCAGTGAATATACATCTCAGCCATTTCTGAGTCAGGATTTGTCTCACGATGTATTTCGTTTTTTTTTTGTTTTTTTTTACCACGTTTGGACAAAGAGAAATGTATTTGAAAAAAAGACCGTGCGAATTGGCCCCATTTACACTTTACACCGCCGGACAGAAAAATGAGCTAGTTACAACAGAAGTGAGTAAATTCAGGTCATATCTGTAGTGACCCCTTCATCCCTGTGGAGCGCTTTTACTTGCCCTCATCAGAGTCCCACTGAGACCCCTCCGTCAGTCAAACAAGCAACCGCCTCTGATTGGATCAAAGATTGATTACATTTCATTCATGGTGCATTGTCATTGGAGGAGAGAATGCCAGCATGGGGTGCAGTAATCAGAAACAATGCAGTGCTGGGATTGTTATTTAGATCCAAATCTGCCTTTATTTCAATCAAGAATGCTGTGTGAGAATTCCAATCAGTCTTAATCCTTGTCAGTTTTATTGTTGTATTGAAGATAATCACACAACCACAAGCTAACTAGCTTACAGTTAATACAAAGGAAAATGCCAGAGATGGACTAAAAAAATAATATTTATGTGGGAGTATTTTTTTTTAATTCCTGTCACAATTACTATATCAACTGGTCACTCAATGAGTGGGAAAAAATGGACACATCTTTTTATTTTTTGTTTTTACTCAAATGGTGATTTGAAAAATTGTTCAATTCAGTTCGTATCCCTCGTCTATTCATGCAAATGAATGAAAAGATTTTTTTTTTTTTGTGAGACCATAGCAATCATTGCCGGTGAGCGCTATCACCAATCATTATTTTGCTCACACCGATTGTCTACTGTGCTGTTTTCACAGTTTTATTTATTTCATTTTCACATTTATGAAAGCTAAGGATAACATGTTTTGGAAATGGGTATTCAATTAGCTTGTCAGTAGTACCTTGATTTTAATTTCCAACAGCTAGCCTCTCACATTCCTATTCAAACAGACGACAAGGACACTAAAAACTTTTCCTAGCTATTAAAAAAATAGCAGCTAACTTTTACCTAACAATATGACCGGTGAGCTCAAATTGAATACAGCAACAATGACTATTGCTAATGATGTCCTAAGGCGTAGACGATCATACATTTTGCACTTAAGGCAGGTTTAAGATGGATATTTTCAACATATGCTACATTCCTGGGAGAATTATATTTTTACATGCTAACACCAAACTAATTTTTAGGTGTGGAGGAGCTTGCTCTAATGTTTTTAAAAATTATGTTTCAGGCACAGCATTGTTAATACACTTATTCTCTCACTTGTAGCACATGTAAGGCATCCTTTTTTTTTTTTTTTGCTTGTGACAAATGAAGGGCATACTTAAAAAAAATAATAAATTCAGAAGAGTGCCCAGAAGAAGCCTATAACATATTTATCGTGTTTAACGTACTGTTTAACATGAGTTGTGTATGCTTCATCTTGATACACATTGACCAGAACTACTGTATTTATAGACTATTATTAATAGCAGTTGTACAGTCAAAATTAGTATTATCTTACCTTATCATTATTGCAAATTGCAACATGGATCTTGCCTACAAGGTTTGGAATTGCTGGAGAATCCACTGTGGGAAGCGGCAGCATATTTTCTACATAAGACATACTCCAAAATACCACTTTCAGGCAAAACATGCATTGTAATGCATTGTGTTACAACAGTTACATTATTACTATTCTTTTGTGTGTAATACATCACACTACCTACTGGAACCAGAACAAATTAATGACATTTCCATTCATTTCAGTGGGGAAAAATTACTTGAGTAAGAATTTTTATTTATGCTGCTACAATGCATATCTAAAAGGTCTCAATTGATTTTGACTTATTTTGACCATTTTGGGGCCATTTTCTTCCACGTTATTGTCACAGTATTTTAGCCAAGGGATGGCACACTCCTGGTAGTATGATAACCAAGTGGCCGTTCCATCTTGAACTTTGACATGTTGCATCATCTGGGTGAAATTTCAGCTCCTGGGTGTCTTTTTTCACGCTTTCCTTTTTACGGTCAAAACCTTTGGATGTAAAGATCACAGGAATGGACAAAATAGTAAACAAGGGTTTTAATGTCAGCTGTGATGATATTTTGAGTTGTTTTTGTAAAACTACGACGATGCACAACTGATTTACCGAAGGGATGTTTTAAGGATAAAAATCCCTGCAGCCATCTGTTGGTATAATGAAATAGTCGAAGATGTGGATGACCCCTCGCCGTCCACGCTCAGCATATGCCGCGCCACCTGAATCGAAGGGACAACCGGTTTCCAGCAGCGGTGACAATCAGCAGCCCGCCGTAATGATCAAAACCTCATCTGTTACTTTCATAAATCCCACACCATTGGATTCTGGAGGATTTGCAAAACAGAGCAGCGCCATATGCTGCCATTCTGTACGCATACGGTCCCGTGAACAAAGACAGGGGAAATTAATTAAAACGGTGCCTTGCAAATATCACATAGGGACAACTGCGCCTCCTTCTCTGATCTTTGCGTTTATTCCAAGAGGTATTAGATGGCTCTGAAGCAGCAAACCACAAGGGCCCTGGAAAAAAAAATCCAGCGCACCCCAGCTAGCAAATCACCCCGCATGGCGAGATTAACGAACTGCTCGCCGTGAGAAGCAACATTGTTGCTTTTCGTGCTTCCTGCCATTCGCACAAGTGACTCTGTAATACATCAAACAAGACTTAAAGTAATTCAGGAAAGCTTTAAAGTGCTAATGAGCTGGATGTTAGTGATGTCGTAAAGTGTGTGCAGAAGGGGAGGGCCGGTTTGACTTTACGCGATGGCTTTAGTGGTGTGTGAGAGATGAATGGAGGCTCCCTGAGATGCAGGAGCACCAAATAGAAGCAGTTTCAAGGATTGATGTTGGCTTGGAAACCAGGCAATTATTCCGTGTTTCCAGAATGAGATACAGCTGAGCATTTTAGGATCTTTTGGAAGATTTGTTTACCAATTGGTGTAATGCAGGGGCCAAAATATTTACATTAATAGTACAAACTTGATCACTTTTACAAATATACTATGCCTGAGAATTAGTGTTTTAGTCTGTGATCTTTCGGTTGTGAATTCACAAGAGGAGTTTTCAGTGATGTAGCGTATGTTACACACTATAAGGCGCACCGGATTATAAGGCGCACCCTCAGTTACTGACATATTTTAAAACTTTTTCAATCACAATATAATAATACTCAAAGTAATAACAATAATAACGCAAATAATAACTCTAAACTCTCAATAGCATAACTCAAAGTCACAAAATGCACAAAAGAAACAGGTAAAGCTTACTTTATCAGTTCATTTCCCATCTACCACTCCCAATCTCAATATTGATCCATATATTAGGCGCACCTGATTATAGGGCGCACCCATATCTTATTAAACTTCAAACTACATTTGTTCTGGTATCTCTAGGCGTATTTTATTCAGCAACTCCACAAGGCAGATAATTTGTCATCGTATTTTTTTGCAATGTTTTGCGAAAAAGTCACTGAAACACTGTTGAGCAATGCGTTACTTCATCTTCCAATTAATTTGCTCTCAATTTGAAAAGAAACATGGATTTGAGAACCTGTTTGAGAACCACTGTTACACAACTAAATGGTTGGATGTATCTCCTGTATCTCATGTAAAGCAAAAAATTGATGATAAAGTGTTAGGCCCACACAGCAAGAGGGTTGGAGAGATTTTTTTTTTTTTTTTTAATTACATAAGTGAAATTTCTATCCCAGATGTCAGGAGACCACCCTCACCCGTTTTGAGCCCCCAAACTCCCAGCCGTTCCTCGATGCAGAATTCAGCTTAATCAGACCTGGCACAACCAGCTTATGTAGCTCCAGGGACCTCCGCAACTTTTCTGCAACCTGTCTGTATAGATCTCCATTCACTTGAAAACACAACAAAAAAGGTAAAAACAAGAAGGAAAATATATACATACACAGCGGCAATCTCACCCTTTTGTCCAATAAAATAACACAAGCTGAAATAGATGTCGAGAATTTTAATTTTGCTCATTCAGATTAAAGTGTTGAATAAAGGCGGGATATAATTCTCCTAAGGCATCGCAACATATTTTTTTAGCCAACAACTGGATATGTCCTTGGTGATTTTTTTTTCTTTTCTTTTTTTTAAAGTCAAGAGCATTGTAGTTCATCTGTATTTCGACCAAGGTTTCCGAGTCAGGCGTTGAATAATACTATTTGGAGAAATCTCGTCTTCCCAAAACAGAGATCGAATTTACTTTTTATTCTATTCATTTTCTCCTTTCCTGTCTTTCACTGATAAGCCCCCCTCCCTACTGAACACAATGGCTCTATTGTACTGAACCACCGGGCTGATAATGTTATGTGACATTAAGGGCAATATGTTAGCTTCTATTCAGAGAGACATTTTGATTGGAATTCATCCTAACAAAGAGCACATTCTAAAATTAAGAAATCCAATATAAAACATCACCGCAATTCCAAACAATTAAAAATGATTGTATTAATATTAACACGGTTGCAATATTAAGAGGCAAGATGATCTCATCAAGACGCGGAAGCACATATGAAGACTTCGACTTCTAATATGTTAATTTGAAATCCACCCAGCCAATTTATCCACAGAAACGCTCAAAAATCCCACTTTCATTTAACTCCTCTTAAAGAACTCATTTGTTTCCTCTCTCTTATGTATAATGATATTCATATTATCCCTAAATGCTGACCCGGGGAAAAAAAGGCTATTTCAGAGCTGTCACGGCATCATCTTTATCTTCACTCTCCAAATGTTGGGGTCAGCCAAGACTAACGCTGGGCAGACAATTCTTCCAGAGACTTAATGTGATTAATGGGTGTCAATTAAGGGTGGAAGAAAGGTTGCGGAGTAGAGGGAAAAAAAACAAGCCACTCGAAAAAAAAAAAGATTGTCGCTAAAAAATGTGATGCAAAAAAATTCTCCGTCTACTGACTGCTATGACACTGTTAAAATGGAGTCTTCAATGTCATGTTTAAAGTTTTCATTAGTGGATGTAACCTCGGGGTTGTGTTTGAAAAAGTTTTTCCAAAAAAGTTAGAAAACTGTACTTTAGCATATGTTCAAGAGAAAACATATATTTCAGTCTTTGTCCCATTTGCAGTATTCTAAGGTTAATTCAGTACTCAAAAATCTGTTTTTTGCTAACACTTAAAGTAGTATCTTTTGTGAACCGTTGGAGCCATTATTTCTGAAAGGAGTCAAGTTGTTATTATAATTCATATCATTCCCTTTTTGTATAAAACTAACTGATTTGATTTGGTTATGAAGATCATTAAAGAAGCTTACCGTGTTTTTGGTTCAGTTCTGATGTTTATGTCTAGGATGCCCCCTACTGGCCAGGTGTAGCTACTGAATTTAGAGGTGTGCACTGCTGGCCAGGGTCAAAGGTTAAATCAAAATGTCCACCTTAGTCAATGTGTTTGTGGACAATGAATTCGGCATGCCAGCAGGCCTTTCATCTAGTTTTTTCTTCTTTTTTTTTTTTAAAGTGTTATTTGACATCTTGAAAGAACTCCTCAACCCAACATCTCTAAACCGGCTCCTGCCCTTTGGCCCGAAACAAAAAGTGACTGAAAGCAGTAGATACCTTTTATAATTATGAACACTGTCACAGTTAATATTTTAATCATATCCAGCATCACCATTACATCACACTCAATGGTTTAACTGGAATCCTAGTAAAACAAATGATCAAATCTGTTAGAGCTGTGTAGTTTCCTTTTTCATCTCGTCTTGTTTTTGTTGACTCCCGGCTTTGTTTTGTGCTTCACTATCTTGCCTGCATATTTGGATTTATGCGGATTTGAGCTGCAGGTGTGGCCACTCTTGCATGGTGGAGTCTGTCACCCACAATTACTTATCGTTAAATAACCTTGGTGGCATGTTAACATCAGTAAAAAGTCCTCCAGTGTAGCATGCCCTCTGAACAAGAATGAGACTTTTACTGATAAATTTTGTTGTTTATTCATGAGCAACATTTATCTGTGCTTCTTTTAAACTGCGTATAGGTTAAACACTGTAAGAATGTTGGCAACAGACTTCCTGATCACGTGATCAGAAATCGGGTCCAGTCGAATTATTTTCAGCTGATTGAATCGGGGAGTAATATAGGATTTTTTTTTTCATTATTATTAGTAGTGGTTGTTGTAGTCATAGTTTAAGAGATACTGAGGAAGTTTTATGTAGCAATGATAATGGCTGCAATATGGATATAATTTAACGTGTGAAAATCAAACATGGATTCAAACACGTCTAATTTAATCCATCTGAAAAAACTGATGACCGCACACACGCACACACACAGGTATTTAAATATTTAGGCTATTTAATTTTAAACACTTCTTCATTAGCTATATAAATAATGTCATGTTGGCATAATATTAAAAAAAAAAGATCATTTGAATTCACTTGTTTCCCAACTTTAAAGGGACACTGTGTAAAATGTAATTAATTAATTTAATTAATTTTATATGTTCTCAACAACAAAGAGTATGTTTTAAATATAATCGTAAGTCTAGTCATCATTAAATTATATTGCATGGCTGGTGACGCCTCTCCGCAGGCTGCCATGTTTGTTTTAGCTAGGGACGATGGTAAATGCAGTACCTCCTGCTGTCCGTAATGAAAAACGGTCAAATCTTACGCAGTGTTCCTTTAAGGTATTGAATCAGTACTGTATTGGCAAATCCTCCAATCAGGTAACTTGGACTTGGCCGCAAAACAATGTGATCGGAAGTTCCGAGCAACATTTTTGACCATATTTGCACTATCAAGCTAACATGTACAAATCACGCTAAACAGGAAGTGTGCACTCGAAGCAAAATGCTAGCCCGGAAGTCAGAATTTACAACACAACTACAAAAAACATATGCTTATAGTTATTTAAATCCATTGTATGACTTATTACACACAACAGCACATATTCATAGCCTGCTTGAATTCACATTCACCTGTAATACTGAATGATCTTCAAATACCTTTGCAATGACACTTAGGACATTTTTTGCAGCACTGTCACAAAGGTATTAAGAAGTGTTGCCTATTTGGATGGTTGTAATGTATTTTTCAGTGGTGCACCTCATCATACTGAGAGGTAATTGGATACGCTGACAAAAAAAAAAAGGATTTATACGATGACAAATACATGTATTCAACATTGTTTCGCAATTCAAAAACAAATAGAGAAGATGGTCATCATTATGAGCAATTTACTATGATTGTGTAAACGTTTGCCATTCCCTGAAATCCCTCAAGTGCGTTGGACAAATATTTATTTCTATCACCAGCCTGATAAATTGCAGTCTCTCAAAAGCCACAGTTGGCTGCCGGTCTCAGAGTGTGATGTTAGCTTGCGGTGGCGTCCGAAGAGCAGCAAAAGTGACTGTGTTGGAGAGATGAAGGTGCACGTTTCTCCCAGTTGCCCGTCTGAACGCATGATAAGACGACAGCCAACTAATCCCCTCCACCAACATCGCCGCCAAAGCTCCACCTTTGGAAAAAGCTAACTAAAAGCTTAAAAGTCAATATACTCCCAAAGACTAATGGGGAGGAGGCCTCCCAGGCTTCCATCTCGACAACCTGGCTGCAAAGGTTGATAAGGAGACTCGAGTAAATCCATCCAACAGGATATAGCTGTATTTTGTTGTTGTGTATTTATGTTTAATAGACAATGCGAGATAAAAGGACTTTTTGTTCTGACATCAAATGCAAACACAGAACAATCTTCATCCTAAAAAGAATTGATGGTATTTTAACTCATTCAATGCCAGTGACGTAGTTTTACGTTTTTTTTTTTTTGTTTTTTTTTAAGAGTCCAGACCTTTAATCCCCATTACATAGAGTTCAAGGAGTGTAAAAAAAATTGTGAATGAATTCTGAACAAATCCCTCACCTTCTAATTTGCCTCATTTTACTGCAGGCACAAATGTACCTTACAACCCTGCACAGTGCAGGAAAGCTGCTAAATACATCAAATTTTGCACTACATGATATTTTCTTCTATCTTCCTCATTTGTATACAGTCTTTTCACTCAATCTACTCCATAATATGCTCAGAATGGAAGTCTATTCATTTATTAGTGATTCATTATTACTGCCCTTACAGCTCTATTACTGTTTTTTTCTTTTGTATTTATCTATTTTTGTATGTATCTATTCATACTAAATAACCATTTTGAGACCCTCCTCTACCCTAATATTTGGAGGAAAAAAAATATGAAAATTAGTACCTCGAATGTAATTTCTGGACTCTGTAAAGACGTATTTGGGACTGAATGAGTTAAGACCAACTCAGACATTTTATCTAACTAAATCGGTAAACAAGCATTAAAAGTGTAGCATAACCTCCATAAACCAATTGATGGATTTTGCACATAAATTAATGATGTCGCCTTCATTTCACTGTGAAGTCAAACTCAAATGTGCTGTAAATGAATGTGCATGAGTGGCGCACTGATTGGGCTCCTTATCATAGATCGCAGGTGGCTGATTTGATGAAGGGAAAAAAGGAGAGTTGTCACCATGCGCTCGGTGGAATCTCAATTTTAAATCTCTTCAATCCATAGATATGACATCAAAGGAAAAGGCTAAAAACAAACACTGAAGACGTGACCAGATTTTCAGGGCTTCACAACAACAAATAGTGTTTTATATGTTCCTAATATGCTTTTGAGACTTCATCACATGAATTATTAAGCAGAAATGGACTTGTGTTTAAAAAGGAAACTGAAATGGAAGTTACCCAGAGATTAGACATGCCCATGGCCAAAAACATCGGGTCACATTTGGACATTTGTGTTTATTAACTCAGTCGATCTCAAAGATGTAATTTTATGTTTTTTCAATTTTGTCTTTAATTTTTCTGAGTCCAGACAATTAATCCCAGGTATTTATGCAGATATTTTTTTCAAATATGTTTAAATGTTAGACTAAAGCAGATATTAAGGAATACATCTGTATGCAAAGTTTGTAGTTCATATTTTTGGGGTTCAAAAACATAAAACGTGTGTAAAATTGCAATTAAACGTCTTTAGATAAAATACAGATTTAAGCGTAGTGGTGGACACTTTTCAGGAGAAACATCAGTCTCAGATTTTTGGAAGGCTTGGCATCGGTTTAAGAACTACTGACCTTGTTGTATTGCGTGTTTATATGTGTGTAACCTGCTCCAGCGAGCATGTTTTCCGTTATCTATGTGCGCTTCAAGCCCCTGGCAGCACACCTTCATTACTGCCCCAGATAGTGGCATTGGCAACTTGTCACTTGTATTGATTTCTCTTAAACTGCAATTTACATGGATATTTGTGGACGTCCGGAGGGCAGGCGGCAGGCAGGCGCACGGCCGCGGCACCCTCGCTCTCCTCACTCTTCTGCCCGAAGGCCCAGGTGGAAATGTTTCCATCCAATAAGAGTGCCTCAAAGTGACTTTTTAGTCTGACATCAGCAAACGTCTTGTGCTCTTATTCCTGCACATTCAATCTTTTTTTTTTCTCCTTGCACAGTTTGACCATTTAACCTTTGACGGGCATAAATTAGATGCCTATAAGAGAAGTGCCACGCTTAGGTTACTGAATATTTAAACAAACAAAAAAAAGCAAATGCGTATATTTCAAGGCTGGATTTTTTTTTGTGTTTTGAGAATCATTGAATTAATTTGAGGAGACATTTTTTAGTTTTGTGGAGCATTTTTTTGCAAGTTCATCCTGGAGACCTGAAGCAACATTTTTTACTAAAGTATTATTATTATGATCCATACATTATTTTTTTGTACCCGCTTATCCTCACAAGGGTCTCAGGCTTGCTGGTTCCTATCCTATCCGGCTATATAGGCGGGGGACACCCTGAACTGTCTGCTAGTTAATTGCAGGGCACACTAGGAAGAACCACCATTCACGCACCCAATCACACCTTTAGTATGTCCAGTACTTGCCATGTATTATTATTATTATTTGTATTATTATTATTGTTATTATTATTATTACAGTGTTCCCTCACTATATTGGTCATTGTGGGTTCACTCAATCGCAGATTTTTCTCTGTAGCAGTTTTACAATACAATATTTCTTCCCTTTAAGTAAACAAAAAAGGTTTATTTTTATTATATAAAACAAATCTATAATTACGACATGGATTTTTCATTAACAAACATAACTATGGTACTGTATTGCAGATTGATCTTGTTTTTTCTTTTTTTTTTTTTTTTTTTTCAAATTTTCCTCCTGGACCAGACCAGCCACTTTATGTATTTATTTTTTTATTAAAAGGAACAAACAAAAAAAACGGAACAAAGGAAAAAAAAAAAGTTAAATCTCTAGTTCATTAATTTCCATTACTGTGGGTATTTTGGGGAATGTAAGCCTGTGATAAATGAGGAAAACACCAAATGATGATGATGATTATTATTATTATTAGTTATTAATGTTTAATGCATCAATGGGTTTTTATTCTGTATGAGTTTGTCCTCGTGCATTTGAATGTGCCATACAGCTTGTCCTCACATCCCCAGTTACAATAGTCTAATCGACTATAATATAATATAATATAATAGCCTAATTAGTGTTATCAAAAAGCTGAGGAAAAACTTCATAATCAAAGCTTGATATATGGCTAATGCGTTGATGTCCCTGTATTATTTGCATTGTTTCTTTTGAAATTATAGCGTTTTGGTGGGTGTTACATTATGTTTTTGTTGTGCTTCACATTACTACTCCTCCTACTCTTCCTCCTCGTCCTAAGTATGGCGATTGTACCGTACAGATCACCAATTAAGTCTAATGAACCCCGGCACTATTGAACACAAATGAATTGTTGTTCAAAAGCCATTTGGGACCATTGACGGGCGCCTGATTCTTAGTTTGGCGAGTCCATGTGTTTACATGAGGCTCGAAGTTCCAAATTTTCACTGCATTTTATTTTGATAAGAGTTGGACAGAAATAACGTGATTTTTGAGAGTATGTCAGGTTGTGCTACGCGCCTTGTCCACAAACCCACCTGACCTTCCACAGTAGAGGGACTAAAACAATAACCTCCAGCTAGTTGCGCTGCAAATACTTTCTGAAAGCTCTGACGCTCCACTTTCGCACAACAATGCCAAAATGTCACAAATCTTCAAAGTTTGCGGCCATTAAACACAGTCCATGCTGTCAGTGGAGTTTTCTTCTGCAACCTCAAGGTTGCAGTCAAAGGTCTGACCTGCACACCAAATTACCAGCCAGACATATTATGTGTGGTCCTACTCATGTCACTCAGTGTACGAAGCTGAACACCTTTTTACTTGTGTGGCCTTGTCAAAACAAAATGATTGGACCATGGGCGAGCAGCATTCATGACAATACAATTTCTTTAGACCCAGGTCAGGACAGTAACTTTTTCTGCAATAGAGTTTCAGAACTCAGACCTGTCCCCTTTATTTCACAACATTTGAATGGATTATTATTTTACACTTATTAGTGTAACAGATAAAATTGGTCTGACAATTAAAAATAGCTTTTGGTATTCAAACCCTTTATTTAAACCCTTAAGCGCCGAAGTAGCAATATTGCACCAAGCATCTCTTTATCGGTAACCAAGCTATAACTTTTGAAATAGTGATACAAAAATGGATTATTTCATTGAAAAAACTATGCCTATAGAGTTCACACTCAACACGCCAGACTTTATCAAATGTTAAGTCACCTGCATTCCTGTTAGTGCTTTTATTTTGATATCTGTTAACTCCACTTCCAGAGCACTAGCCGGACTGATGCTAACTTAATCATTGCCACACAACACAAGTGTAACTAATTGAGGCTTTTAATGTATGGTATGTAGAGTTAATGTAGGGTATAATGTGTTGTTTTTCTGTGCGTTAAATAACAGCTTATGGTAATAAATTATTGTGACTTAATGTCATATATCATATATACATATAATGGTCTTATATATATATATATATATATATATATATATAAATAACATCTATAAATGTCAACTGAACAGCATCAGCAGTATATTAAAATGGACTGCATGTGTCACTTATTGGTATAGCTGTACAAGAAGGCAATATTTGGTTTGAAAACATAGTGGGATCCCTATAGTTGCTAAATTCAAAACCGATCCATAAACTGACTGGAGTAACACACCATAGCACCCGGCCCACCGTGAATTCGCCAGAATGTCTTGATTTGTCACTCCTGGGTTGGTTCCGACCAATAAAGTCACACATGAGACAACAGAGCTGTTCTTCAATGACGTTTATGATGATTGAGCTTTGAACTTTACACAAGTTATATTCTCAGAATAGCTCGGTTTAAAAAAAGGAACAAAAAAGAAACTCTTGTAGAATCAAAGACATTACTAATCAATTTGCCCTTTAAGTTCTTCCAAAATCTTTTGTTGAGTACACTGGACTCGTTCCTTTAATCAAAACTAAAGAAATAATAAATAACCACGTTTAAGTAAAGAAAGTGTTTCAGCCATCCAAAAAAAAAAAAAAGAATTCATGAACATGTATTATTAGTAAATCACTACTGCCTGTGTCAAGATGACGTCACACCTGACCTTCCCGAGATGAAGCTTCTCTCCGCGGAGAAAACAAAGTGCTAAACAACTCAAGTATGAAGTAAAATGCCACAAGTATCACAATCAGAGGCGTGAGTGAATAAGGGGGTGTTAGGATGAGTGGAGCTGGTGATGTCACACCTCCCAGGCTGCCGCTATTGGACCCTAATTAGAAAGCTGGCAGAGGAACAGATAGGCGTCACGCGTGTCCTGCTTGATTGAATCCAAAGTAGCTGACGCCTAAATTTCCACAGAGGCAGAGAGCGCTGAGAAGCCGCAATAGTGATGCTGAGCGCAGAGGAAACAGTCTCCTCCAGACTCGGAGTTCCAGCCACAAGGTTGTGATAACAGGAGCCGCTAAAAACAACGCATCTTTTTTTTTTTCTCTCCCAGTGAGGGGGGGCAAATCAAGGAGGCGAAAGACAAGAGTCCGACCACAAGTCTCAAGTTATTCACGACGAGTCGTGCCAAAGGGGTAGATGGCGTCCGTACTTGGGAACAACAGCCGCGCGTCGGGGGCTCAAGGTGGCCAGGTGAAATGCAAGCTGAAAAGGAGGAGGAGGAGAAGATCCAAACGAAAAGGTAAATAAACGAGAACTTTTCTTGCGCCTTTTGACCGCTTTGCTGTTTTGACGAGTCCAGGGGAGAAACTGAGGTCGCGCGCACCTTGGCGAAGCATCCGAGCGCAGCAGCCGGGAGAAACGTGCATGTGCAGATTCCGCATCCCCGCTTCCCCTGCGAGTGTTGCTTAAAGTTGCAATCGAACACGTTCGAGAAACGACATAGCTGAGTTGCACCTAAACCACTATGCGATATTCCACGTTATTTTCTTTAAACTCCCAAATTCGAGATTCGTCCCTCAGCCAATAAAGCCTTTTATTGTTTTAATTCCTTCCTCAAAGTGATTTTATTGTTACACCGACAAGTTGTCGCTTTTATTAAGTCGAAATTGCTTTCATCAACTTTTTAATGCAGTTAGAATGAAGCAAGGTTTCCATTACTGCTAGGTTTTATTTAGCGAATTATGCTAATTTAGGAAATCTCAAAATAATTGAAATGAGCCCAAAGATGATTTTATTATCAACTCTGGGGGCAAATGCTGACTCCTGTAAGATTCAATATTTAAATACAAGAAAAAAACGGTCCTTATTTTGTCAACACAGCTCACAGCTTGTGTCACAATCTGATGGCATTTACAAAAAAAAAGACACAACACTTGAGTTTCTGTCCTCCATAGCATGGCATTTGGTGAAATGAAATGATAATATTGCACTCGTCTCTTGCATTCCCTCAAAAGTACAGTGCCAAGTCTGCTCTATCATTTTTAATGATTGCAAAAAGTTGACTTTCCCAATTAAATTAGTGAGCATGGATTCTAATACCTGGAAGAAAAAGAACGGATGGAAATGATTGGAAAACTAAAAATGAATGTTTAACACTCATACAAACATTATTGGTTGATAGTTGCATTAAACCCGAGTTTAAAATAGGCAGGTTTTGGTCGAAAAGTGAATACTAATAGTAATAATCTTTGCAGTATAGTATATGCCAAAAAACTGAGCTTATATGGGCTACACTCTTTGTCACTTAAAGGAACGTGTCTCGGTAAACAATGGCCATTCACCGAATATATTATTTGAAAAATAAATAACTAAGGATAACTAAACCATTTTCTGTAAGGTGTTCTACATTTAACAAAAAATATGAAATCCTACAAGTTCTTCTCACAAAATACGTAGCCATAGAATAGTAATTTACACCCTGCAGCTTTAAGGTGCTAATCATGGGCGTGAAAAAAAGAAGAAAAAAAAATCTATTTTGTGCACATATTTACCACTAGGCTCAACACATTTTAAAAAGTCAGAACTTGGAAGGATTCCACTGCAAATTAATGCAATTATATTGGCTAATTAGCTCCAACTCATCATCACACAGAAAAATGGGGATGTGGAAATAAAATGACTTTATAGGTCCTATTTTTATATTGCGGGCAAATTATCACACCACTTTGTGCCTTTTTTTCCTCAAATTCTGACGTCATCCTACTTGAGGCATACGAACGAACGCTCGGAGAGTGTTGACGTATCCGAATGCAACAGAATGTGTAACGAGCTTTCATAAACACTTAGCACATGCCATCAAACTGCAAACACATAACTGCACCTCATTTCCATCACCTCTTTGTTTTTAATAGCCCAAGTAATTGAGACAAGGGAGACAATATATTAAAATATAGCACTGAGGCAAATGTATTTACATAATGAAAATGACAGAATTGGTTCCAGAACATTAAGCATTGCATATGAATATCACACAAAAGCGTGCACATTAGCTGACAGGGCCTTCCAAGCGTGTTTTCCGACCGCTAATTTATCAGCACTGCTGATTCATTCTGATAACACGGGACATTAGGGTCCAGTTCAGGCATTCGTTGGAAATTAAGTGTGTCTTTGGGAAGTAGAGATAGCCGCTGACTCCTCAAAAGCTTGTAGGGGATTGCAAATTCAGTTGTGTTCCTATGAAGACTTTGGTTATTCTGCTGGCAACATTAAAAGACAAATTTTTGACTAAAAATTGCATGAAATTTGCTTTATTTATTTATTATTTACTTTATTTATGCATATAAATTTATATTTATTATGTATTTATTTGTCTAATTTATTTGTTGTATTTATTTTTTATTAAATAAATATGCCTACTCATTAAGTATTATTATTTTTTTATTATTCCATCAGTTTTTTTTTAATATATACAACCATTTTTAAAAAATATTTATCTGTCCTTAGTAGTGTCTTGCTGTCCGTTATAAAATACAAAGTGATGAAAATCTTGAGACTTCATAGAATTTTTATTTGTGGACCTTCAGGCAAAAGAAAAAAAAAAAAGAGGATTACTGCTTGGCATTTGAGGCTTAATCCTTTGAAAAGGCTGCAGATTATTTTGTAGATGTGTTCATATAAACCTACAGTAAGAGTCATTTCAAGAGCTGATTCATAACCTTCTGCTGCTTCTGTTCATTCGCTCATTCCCTTTCTTTAGTTTGGAAAATTGCGTCTCTGGTCAGAATCGTTGCCGGTATACACTTTTCTGTATATTACCGAGGAAAAGCTACCTGCCTATACTGTCTGACGGCTCGGCATTGTCGGGACCAGAATGATTCATAGACATGTTGTATGTGTGGCTGTTAATTAATCACGGTGCTGGGATTTATAGTTGTGCCCCTGTGGAATGATTCCGCTGTATTTCTGTCACAACTATAACATATATGACAGTCTGGTGATATACAGGAACATCTGGGCAAAAAGTGCCGCACCGCCTGTTCTAGCACAACCCAGGGTGACTGCCTGCCAAATCACGTCCGTCAATCTTTTCCATCAGGATGACATGACCTTTTTTCCCCCCACTCCCCTTTCGTTTTATGTGTGGCATATGGACTACATATTTGTAGCTTTTTATCCATAATATGTTTTTCTGGTATCAAAGCAAACGTACCGTAAAGATTTATAGACTAACATTATTCTTTTACAGCCAGACTTATCGCACTGCACCCTTCAGTGGACTGTATAGTAGATCATAATATCATCAACACGGACTCTTGTGGGGAGCGTGGTGGTGTTTGTGGCGAGAGGGGCCCGAGCTGGGCAGTTTGGGGGACATAATTCATGTTGCAATTATTGTTTACACTCCGCCTCCGAGTGAGGGTCGGCGGAGGGGTCGAGTGGAGGACGGCAGGATGCTATAGGGGTCATTACTGTACACTCTCAAGAGAGGAGTTAGTGGTTTCTCATGCAAATGACTAAAATTAACAATATAAAACCAAAAAAGAAGTAAATTCCTCAAAGTAGGCTTTGCTCCCACACCCCCTTGCAGACGGACATTATACGTACATAATATATATAGTGTATTTAATAAAAGCTACCTTTCTTTTGTATGACCATAGTACAGAGGTTGAACAGGCATGTGTTTCGTTTTACGCACAAACTTTTTTTTTTTTACAACACACTACACACAATGCATCAGAGTGTGGTGAGTGGCAGCTAACTCTACCCCGCAGCAAAGATTATTAACCTTCCCAGCCCATTCCCCACAACGCGGTGCATGTATTCTTAAAGAGCCGGGCTTAGCTTGTGTTGTCTCACAGTCATGCATCTGCTCAAAACCCGCCCCCCCTCCAACACCTGTCCGCACCGCTCTGTCACTCACAGCCACAAGTGTACTGCTTTTAAAAATTGAGTTGTTGCCGAAATCCACCCTTTTATAATGGCATGACTCTGTAAAAATGTAAAATGATGAGGAATGGTTTATTTTTAAGCAAAAGTGGCTTTAATTTGCTGTTGAATGAGTAGACAAGTATTAACAGGCTGTTAGGAATGGAGATGGGAGAGTTATTGTAGTACATCAGGTAGGCGCTGATGTAAAGTGACGCTCTTTTGGGGGAAATAAAATGTGAAGAACTGAAGCCACAAAATGTGAAGTGCGAAGTGACGCGGGAACTCTGTACACTCATCTTTTCAAATTAAGAGCAAATTAATAGACACATGAAGCAACTTTGCTAACATTGCTAAATTGTGTTTTAGGGACTACTTTGCAAAACATTTTTTTTAAATATATATTTTTTTCTTATATGAATATGCATTGTTATCAGTTTTCTATTATATTTTTTATTGTAGACTTTTCTGGAGTCGTGGAGTAAAATATACATGCAAAGATACCGCCACAAGCGTAATTCTGTGGTTTGAAGGCACCGTACTCTGTTGAATCATTGTTTGTTCCCCTCTGATTCGAAGTTGCGTGGCTGAGAAAAAAAAATACTTCACATGGGGTAACCTGAATATTGGGTGTGAGCCATTACTCATAATTCTGATACAACTTTGTTTTTTGTTTTCCTGTCTTCTTCTCTGAAGAGTTACTTGGCAGAAAAAATATTTCACAGGAGTATAAAGGTTGAACAACTGATGTAGATTCACACATGATCAGCTTTGCTCACAAAAAATAGCAAGCAGCAATAAAGTGTCACTGTTGAATCACTTTAAATTTGAAATACAATATTTGACATTTATAAGGTTTATGATCCCCTTTTGATTTTTGCTGTGCTCTACTTGGAGTCCCTTGAGCAAATTATGAATTTCATCATTATGCAGCTCACATTGTACTTACCACTAGACCACCTCTCTTACAAAGGCTGACACCTTTTTCTCAATCGTCTCATTCTTCATTGTCAAAGCCGGATGCAAATTGCCATAAATAACTTAAACGCAGTGCATTGCGGGAAATGCATTGAGAACTGAATGACTGTGTCAATAAATAACTTGAAATGTCATTTGTGAAGAGAGTAAAGATGGTCTCAAAGCCGCATAACGTGACCGCTGAGAGTTCATTGAGAAAATATCCGCACTCCACTTAGCGTGCTTCTGAATAGGACTGTATAGTGAAGTGACGCACTGCTCTGATGAGTCCGAGGTCTGTGAAGGGTATGGTGGCCGTGTGTTCTGCAAAAACAAGCATTCTCACGGTTATTTTTAGCCAACCTGTCGCATAGTTTCAATCTTTTCTCAAGACTGTAGAAACGGTTGACGTTGCCACTGTGTAGTTGGAATCATTAAAATGTAATCTTGTAAACCTACCGCTCCAAACTGTACCAGTGCTGATCAAGCTGACACCATTGGAAGCTTAGTAATGCCCTGAATTTTCAACTAAACAGTAATTACTGGTAGAAGGCAGATTTACATGCAAATGAAGACAATTTTCATTTTCTACTTTTTCATTTCTCACTTTTCTTAAGGAAAAGTCAAGTGAAAAAATGTCTTTACAACAGCTTTAAATGGACAATGTGTAAGATTAAGCAGCTTTTAGTTGTTAACAAATGCTTTATTCATTTTAAAATCCCAAAGTTCAGTATTATGAAAAGACATTCAATCGTAATGTTATTTTCTTTTTATATAATTGTAGGTTTATTGATCTGTAATTATATTGCACAGATCACACCTACAGGAGACTGACATGTTTCCCCGCCACCTTTCTACTTCGGATACCTGAAGAAGAACAATGCTAATGTAATGATTGCATTCTCTTAGTTCACCACTAGATGCCACTAAATCTTTCTCATTGTCCCCATTATGCCACAAAATTGCGCTAAGCAATACCATGCTTTTATAGGTGACTGCGAAAGAGGTACAACCAATCACGACTTAACGGTTTTCTAGTTATGGTATAAGTATAACCACATTTGCAAGATTACGTGACTCTTGCTTCTAAATTCATATCTCACAAACACTATTTCAACACATTCAATCCCAAAGAGGCACCTTTATGTTTCTTAAGAGTCAAAGAATTCAATCCCAGGTCCTCATATTTTTTTTCAATATTTTTTTCAAGTGTTTGTCCAAAGTAAGATCTAAAATTGCTTGTATTAATTAGAGGAATCAAGTTTATTACCTACAGTAATAGAGTACTTTTACCACTCCATCCTAATTTAATCAGGTACTTTAGCTCTAAATAAATAATCAGTTCCCTTAAAAAATCACTACCTAAAATGATCAATTTATTTCGAACTTAATCACCCAGACTAATTGATTACTTTACTACTTATTTCATTAAGTATCAGACATTTTATGCATTTCCTTTCATCAAACATTTAAAGAAATAGAAAGCAAAAGTACATGGATTAGTCTGTTTGGACAAGAAAAACTAAAATATGTCTTTGGGATTCTATGAGTTAATCAGAATGCTGTTTAGACGAATATGGTTTCATAGAACGTTGGTGCAAAGAAACCCACACTAGACATTTAAACCCCGTGAAGTATTTTGTCCATTTCTTCCACATTTTCATTCAGAATTTGAACTTGAATGGTTGTTAACAATCTGGGTGAAATTTCAGCTCCTCAATGTCTTCTCTCAATGCTTTCCCTAATGCTTTTGTAACTCTCAAAGCATTGCACAAAATAGCTCACAGGGTTAAGCAATTCCATTCATGGTTTTGAGTTTCCTATTTATATTTTTAGATCGCAAATTACCGTCATTTTAACAAGTCTATCGACACTTTCTTTAATTTCTCCGACACCAGTTCCCCCTTGATTTCGATTGTCTCGGTGAGAATTGTTTTTTTTAATTCACTGATTTTTCCGCTGGCTTCATAATTGCATCATCCAGCATCTTCCACAAACACGTGGCCTAGAGTCAGTATTAAAACTTGGTTATGTGGTTTCTGAAGCCAGGAGAGTCCAATGTCACGCAGCTTGTGCGTTGTGGCGAAAAGTACGAAAGGAAAAAGGTGCTTCTGGGTGAGGGGATCCATTTCACAGATGGGAAGTTCCTGTTTCCGCCCCGAAACGCTTTTTGTCACATTTGTTTGTTTGTTTGCGCTGATAAACACATTAAGCGCCGCGACAGAAACACCTCCGGCATTTATTAGGTTAATGAAGGTCAGCGCCGATTGAAACAGCACTGCGCTCCTTCTGCGTGCTCATGTGAATTTACAGACGCTTCCTGATTAAAGGGGCCCGGCGTTAGAATTCTGCAGCTTAGGACACAGTGTCCTCTAAGCGACTGAGCGTTTAGCTGAGGGAAAAACGGTTATTACTACTGCCTGTGGTCTCTTGAGGACAGATGATAAAATGACCAAGGAGAAGAAATGGCAAAACACATTAGCATAATTAGTAATTATCTTGTAATAGTCCCTCTTGGCTTTTTACAGTGCGGTAGTCAGAAAATCAAGTTGAAGTTCAGGCAACAAAAAGCTAATTGTTACAGCAAATGGCGAAATGCTGCAGTCGGGTTGCGAAGAATGAATCATGCAAGAAAAGACACAGATGCAGACTTAAAACATGCAAAGGATGACATTGGATTAAATAGTCTCGTTTGATGACTCGCAGAGTCAGAGACATAAGGGCATTACTCACATCTCTTTAAACCTGTTGCGCTGGTTGCTATGACGACAATACGTAGAAACGGGTTTATTTTTTTATCCATCTGTTCCGTGTTGATTTTTAAACAATGACTTTGCCGCACTTGACAAGTGAGATACTGAATATGCAATAGCACTTAAGAAATGGAAATGGGATGCGTGTGGCAAGTGATGTTTTGGGGTGTATTCTTTGCATGGCATTTGTACAACACGCGCTTGTGTGTTGTAGTTCACAGTGAAGCTGTCAGTCTTCATAAAAAGAGATGTACCACAACAAGTCAGCAGCATTATTGCCGCCTATCAGTGCGCGCGTGTGCGTGTGTGTCTGCCACAGACAGTAATACTTTCACACTGAAAAAGAGAAAGGCGCCTCCGAGCAACTGTCAAAAGATTTGGAGCTTCTCTTTCCTGTTTGAAAACATGATTGCAACAAAATGAAGATGCTTCTTGCTCTATGGCTTATTTTTGACTTTTTTTTTTTTCGGGATACAAGCACTTAATCGTAAAGTGATCAGTCGGCGGAGATAGCTCTAAGAATGGTTTATGCAGAGCACTTTTTAATTTTCTTTATTTTTTCCTACATCTTCTGCCCATGAAGGCTGCACTGTTGGTTGATTTTAATGTTTATTGAGTTAAAAAGGCTAGGCAATATGGCCCAAAAATACAATTTCAATTTTCTTCAACTATTCTTATCATTTCAATTTTAATGGAAGAAATAAACACATTACTTTAAAAAATCCAGTGGATATTCTGACAAATATAATGAATACTAATGTAAAATTTGTTTACAGTAAATTTAATATAATATAATAATACATAATAAAGTATAAATTTAAGACATAACCTACATAAAGAGGTAGTCAATTGATTTTGAAATTTTTAGCAGTAAAAAGTTAATGATTTGTCTATAATTTGATTAATAAATTATAATCTTACTCAATTATTATAATCATGTGCAATTAATATCTTTATAAACACTGAATAACATCACCTATGCTCAAGGCTTGAGTAACGACCAATCACAGCTCACCTGTTGGCCATGTGACTTTTATAAGTAGAACCATGATTGACTGATCGTTATTTGACTCACCAGCACATGCCATTTTCAGTTGACAGCATGTGTCAAGTTTGCTTTACAAGGTTTAATTGTATGTGAAAAATAATTATTAAATTAAATCATTCGGTCTCACTGACGATGTTTTAAGGTTCCAGACATTCAATCCCAGGCACGTATTTTTATTATTTTTCAAATATTTTCCAGTGTAGTACCAGTATCTTAGATGGCTGGCGCTAAATGAGTTATTTTTTGACAAAACATTTTGACAAACATTTTTAATGCTAAAATTCCAAGTGTGTAGACGATCATTTTAAATGCTACAAATTAGTTATTGTAAACACGACTTGTAAACAACCCAACTAGCATTCTGCCCCATTTGCAAAATCTTGACTTCACGTTTTAGCTCATTTTCAATTCTTTTTTTTTTTAAATGCCAATTTAATCAGATTTTTTTGCCCATACCTTAAAGGCGTCAAACATTTATTTGAATTCAACTCAAGCACACCTTTTTGATCCATCACCACTAATCTGAATAAAGAGGATTTTAATCAACTTGCTCGCCAAGTTTGAAGAACGCCTGTTTATGTGTTAAATTTTTCTACATTTGTTGTCAGTTCACTAGTAGCGTTCTTGCTAGAAACTTGCATCAAAAATATTTGTCTTTTGGAATTTTATGTTCAACTTGTCGCACCTCAGTGGAAAGATACTAGATGTAATAAATGCAAATATGCCTTAGTTTTATCTAAAGTTCAATCGGGGTGAACTTTAATGTGAAATTCACCATGAGACCATGAATTGGACCGAAACTATGTGTAAGGGAGTAGTGGCTAAGACGCTCTTCTTCTGCTCTGTGCGGGTATTTTATATGTCACAGAAGATGCTGGTGTGGAGGTTGCATGTCATGCCACCTTGTGAAAGTGCGGACAGACATGTCCTGCTTCATTAGGTTTCGTGCAGGAGACAAATAAATGCTGACTGCTCTTGCGACTCATGACGTGTGGTGGAAACAGTTGAACAGCGGCGTCCATGTACTATACTGAGGTTACTGTGTACAATACAAAAATATTTAGTGTGCAAAGCCCAAAGAAGCATGCAACATAATTTGGCCTTGAAAGTGATGAAAATCTCCATTCTTCTGCATCTGAGGAGCATCTGATGTAAGATTCTTACTAAGCTTTTTTCAACATGGTTAGTAATGTATTTATTTGTATTTTACCTTCTTCCGGTTTGAGTTTTCATTGTTTTGCTGTCATTTTTGTCCCTTTAAGATAAAATGGGGATTGAGTAGGAATGTTGTCCAGAAGTCACCAAAAAAGCCATGATAATCGCCTATCATGTTAATTATAATCGAAAAATGCCACAAACTATGATCACAGACACTTGGGGAAAAAAAAACCAAGATCCAATATGTTAAATTAACAGTGACTCTTTTGCAGTGGTATCACCAAATATTTAGTGATATCACTGTTTAGTAAACACCATACAAATGAAATCGCACATCTGGGTTGTGTCTTTTTTACTTTCCGTAGTCCAGAAAAAGCCTATGCATGATGGGATTTGTAGTTAGAGAAAGACTTTGAAAATGTGTTAGACCAATTAAATGCCAAATAAAACCTCCAAGTAAGCATCTTATTTGATACAGCCTAGAACTTTGCTTTAGAAGAATGTTGTGTGATAAAATACATTTTTTTTTTCATAACGTGCTTGATGACTAGCTTAGCGCTGTTGCCATTGCAATCAGACTCATTGATTGGTTATCCAATAGGCGCTGGCGTGTATGATTCGTGAATAATGTTCTTTTTTTTCGATTGATGTTCTTTTTTTTTCCAGCTGATTTTTTTTTTTTCCCGTTGCGATGTCTTGCGATCGACCACGGTTGATGCGTTGCGCACTCCTGTCATTAACAGTATTTTGCCAAAAATTGGATGCAGGAGATGTAGGGTCCCCAAAATTCTGTGAATGGGTGAATTTGCAAATAATGAAATGTGTCCTCTATGGTTTATCTTCAAAGCACATCGACATAGCAAAGAGACACTTGTTGTCCTGAAACATCTTGAGCCGCTCACCTCAGACTGTTTTTCTTTGGCTTTGGTCACCTCGGCCCCTTACGCCGAAGTCTCTGGTTTTTGGTCTGTGAATTATACACACAGGCAGAGGACTTATCGCCAGTGATGACTCTTGAATGAATCGTATGAGAAACCGGTCCTGGAATATTTCTGACACGCCTCGTAAGCTTGCGCCGCTAAACGCTTCCGCCTGTGCTGCCCCGTGTATTAAAAAGGCAAAACATTCCTCCAGTTTATGATCCTAATTAGCTGTAACTGTGCCATCATCCCTGAGTCATCATGCCGGGAGACGGGCCAGACCATTTGACAGCCCACAGCCCAACACTTTCATCCTCACCTTCGCTCTCATTCATTCTTGTTTCTCATTTCATCTCACACACTTGTATTATTGTCCCACAGCTTGCTTGCATGCATTCACAGCAGGAATGCTGCCACTGTGAAAAAGAACATATTTCATGAGCGGAAAATAGTCCAAAGGAAGGGTGTTAGAAATTACGCTTCACAGCACAAAAACACGACAAATCCAGAAACGTGTTCTCCTGCCGTCTGACCGAAGCACATTCGAAAACGGTAAAAGCGTATTTATTACGCGCATAGTCCCTTTCGGTTGAGTTTGATCAGCATTGATGTCATGCCTCGGCCGCATAACAGCGCAGCCACCTCGTCTGCTATGCTGACATTGCAAAGACAACATTGATACCCCACCTCTTAGCGAATAATGAAATTGGATGAAGCAGCTTAACTGTACACTGTCCCTACTCGTCCCATCAGACTGGGTGCCTATTTGAGATAACGTTAATGAAGGGGACTTTAGCCAAGAATAGACACTTCGTACTGCTGACAGAAAAGAGGCTGAGGGGGTGGGGCGCTCACCGCATCTATTTCCATTAATAAGAAGGAGCGATTTACAAGAGGGCCTCTCTTTAGGGATCCCACCGGAGGTCACAGAGAATCCCACTTCTTAACAAACTCCCGAAAGAGATGATTTTATCTATTTTTCTTTTTTACCTCATGCAGTGGTAGCCTGAGGTGGGAGTTTCATTTTTTCTGTGACCAAACTTGTAGCTACTGGCTCACGAGTGTTGTCAGCGGTTGAAGTGAGGCGCCCGTTGCATGTAACTCTCTGGTCACGTGACCTTAACTGAGCAGAATTATGCAGACACTTCTTAGAAAGCAGTCATCAGATTGGATTGGGATAAAATATGAGGTGTTATGAAAAGCATTTTAGTGGCATACAGTAATAAGGGCGGGCAAAAAAAACAAAACAAAACAAAAAACTGTGCATTCCATTGCACTGCTCACTATAGGTGCCATAGATTGGAAAAAAAGTTATAACACAACGAGTTGCGGAGCAACAACACATCTCAAATTTTTAACATAGTTGGGAGTAATGCATAAAGAAATAGTTTAATTACTATAATGTATTACTTTTTGCTGTAACGCGGACGTATAAGGCATTACACACAAGACAATAGTAATATTTTACTCGGTACAAATGACAGTAACCTGCTTTACAATGCATTACAATATATAGCCCCCCAAAATACTTGTAAACCTTTTGAATTTGTAATATTAACTGAAGCAGGTGATAACATGAAAACATTTCCAGCAATCTGGGCATCATTTTAAAGTCCAAGGGACAATAATATTTGTTTTTAGCATGTAAATATCCTTAGGTTTAGTTTAAGGTCATTCCACTGTATGTGTAATGAGCATATTGAGATACATTTAGAATTCCAAATCCATATATCCAGGTATGTTGGTGATAGTAATGCAATAATAGTGCAATGCCTAACATTTCAAATACAGTAATATTATAATGTAACTAATTACTTTGGAATGACAGTAATAAGTAATAAATAATGCATTACAGTTTTGCCCAACACTGGTCCTTTTCACAAGTTTTTGTCCTGTATCCTGTCTGATTTAAAAACACACTATTCCCCATGGTAGTTATGGCATTACAAATAAGTCATTTACCATAGCGATGGCAAAAAATAGACTGTGATATACGATTGTCCCTATAGGAAATCTTGTGCTAAGTTCTCATGTAAATAATGTATTCTCACACTGGAATACTTTATTTATTTTTTTTTCAGTGTGATGAGTCTCAAGTGGCATTTGACTTATTGTGCTTGAGTATGTAAATATGCTCCCTTAGTAAATGTTAAGTTTCCAGAGCCAATACAAATACAACTGCTCCATGGCAGATTAGCCCATCGCTACTAATGTTTGATTATTCTGCTCCCGTTTGTGCACTAAATAAGTTTTCCCTCACCTAAGCTTACAGTAAATCCTTTCTCATCCATCGATCGCAGCATCCTCGAGGGTCTCTCACTAGGAGAGCCCCATACATTTATCTTAGAAACCCTTAAAAAGGTATTAAAAATCCTTGCTTGCATTAGCTCCATCCGCCGTTCAGCCTATCACCTCTGAGTTAGCCCCGATGTCCAAATTGGATATTTATCAACCCGCGGGCTGATCTGTTCTGGTGCACACAATCCTGTTTTCGAAGTTTAACAGTCACACAGTGTGGTGTTTATTTCCTCCAATCCGCCCCGGTTTCGATTTGTACAGCTTGAAGTGATAGAGCGTAGTGGATGTGTTTGCATTTGCTGAAAAACTAAGAGTTCCAATCACCCATCTATTGCATTTGATAGCTCAGAGTGTATTTGGTTTGGGCCAGATAAGGCCTGAGTATACATCATTTCAAATTCAGTTCAATTGTTTGTTCATACATGCTGCTTTGGCTGCTTGGCTTGCATGGCTTTTGGTGTGGTGGTTAAATCCCTCACCCCGCCTTTTTTTTTTTTTTTTTTTTTCCTTCTGTGCTTTGGGGCTGTGGCCTTCAATGATGGGTGAAGGGTGCAAAGGACCCGAGGCTAGAAATGTTTCCTTGCATAAAGGACAAAGAGTAAATTATGTCGGAGTTGAAAAGCAGAGTTGGCAACCTATATATTGTATTTTACATTGAATAATAAAGTTTGCTTTACAGATGCCCATACAAAAGAAACACCTTACCGTTATCTACTGCACAGTATTCATAGGATAAACACTTACACAATCAGACGAGATAAAATTATGGTCACCACCGAGAACATCATCATATCAGGTGTGCCTTATAGTGCTTAAAATATGGTAATTACTTGTGTTTTAATGTCTTATACAAACAAGCAGGACGTTTTTGGGATTAGTTAAAAAGTTAAAAAGCACAAAAATCACATCACATTTGTTAAAATGCAATGCTTTCCAGTGGCTATACCTTAATTAGTTGCTAATATATTACATTAGAATTCATACAGTATGTCGTGATGCCAATAGCAAATTTTCCAACCCATTTTCTAGTCTGTTTTTCTTTTATTTTGAAAGATTTCTGGAAGCAAAAAAAACTCCGATGTGTTCATGTGGGTGTTGAAGAGATTGCACGGGGTTTAATGATAATGGCAGCGACGACAGCAGTGGCAATCCTGCTGCTATTCCCGCTGACTGCAGAGAGCCGGCGCTTTGTTCTTGACTCCTATTAGTTGATGAAGCTTAATTTTAATTTGAATAGGCCATCAGTTGGATAAGGACTCCTATACGTGCGCTGACACTTATGGAAGCGGGTGAGGGTGAGAGTGTGTGGCATCTGCATGCTGCACAGGTCAATGAGGCGAGCGCTCCGGGCTGCACCTGCTATTATCTCTCTGGTGCCTGGTCCATCCGGCGGAATTTCTTGTGAGGCTTAAAGAGCCAACATGACAGACAAAGACCTCAAATAATAACACAGACAAGAAATGGACATTAGCAGCGGTGACCTTTCGTAGAGGTCATTTGGAAGATGGAACTCCAAGCACCGCGTCAAATATTTTGTCGGATTCTTTTGTGTCGTTATCGCCAGTGGATGTTCCGTGCTTTAAGCTAGGGATGAGCATAAAAATGTGTTAATACATATTTGGAATTGTTGCATGTGTAGAATTATTTTTTGAGTAGGGCTGTAACCACCGATTACTGTGCTATGAACTCTGCAGCCCATCGCGCATCTTGAGAGCTATAAAGTAATTTAATAGCACACGTCACTTCAGAGGACTGCTTAAAAAAAAAAAAAAAAAAAATATATATATATATATATATATATATATGTATATATATATATATATATATATGTATATATATATATATATATATATATATATGTATATATGTATATATATATATATATTTTTTTTTTTTTTTTTTTTTTTGAGAGAGAGAGAGAGAAATAGAGATTATTATTAATGAAAAAAATTGTCAAGCTCTTGCAAGCCACAAGGTCAGGTTATTGAGAAAAAGGTGAAGTTACTAAAATATGCGGCAATATTGTAAACGACTGATAATTTGGAATCCTTGTTGAATCACCTTTCCAAATACATAAAATTTGCAAAGATTGACCTAGTAGTTCCCTGAGATATTGGGGTACAAAGGATAGCAGGCAGCTTTGCCCCTTTTCGCCAAAAACGTCAAAATTTGGCAAGCTGTTTTTGATTCTGTGTTGCACTATTACAATCAACAAATATCCCAAGTATTATCAAAGTAAAGAGAGTTTTGGTTAAAATGTTCTCTTTTTTTGGGTAATGATTTCACATGTGTCAAACTCAAGTCCCGTGGGCCAGACCCGGCCATGTCATTTTATGTGCCCTGCAAAATTCTAATTATGACTAATATATCAAGTTTGCAAGTTGGCTTCCACTTGTAAAAAGTTTGTTTTTTTTTGTTACCAATTCCCTTAATGGCCTCTTGATTTCCAGTCTCTGCAAAAAAAAATAGAAGACTTAAACATATTTGACTTTCCATCAAATAATAGAAAGTATAACCACTGCGCCCCACGATAAAAATGTGTTTGACACCCAGAAATAAAGCTATTTTTTGTTAATTCTAATTACATTTTTTCCATCACCTGTGCAGTGTTTCTATTTATAAAAAAAATGCATGAAGAATAGTTCCATCAAAACTACTGCAGCAGTTTTTACGCTACTGTCGGAATCATTGCTGTCAAATTGTACAGCTTCTGCCTCATTGAAGCGTTCCCATGTTCTAAGTTGACCCTGAGTTTATTTTAACTGCCTGTGGCGCAGTTAGACTTTATTCACTCCCGCTTAGCTGTTGAATGGCTCGACCGTATAAACAAGGCCCGGTCCCTGTGTGGGTAGTTTGTCATCGCTATGACTTCAGGGCTATCTAAATAGCAGCAGGGTGGGAGGGTGTTCATCATCGCACTCATCCTCATCACGGTGAGAGATAGATGACCTATCATTCCACCGGGTCATGAGTTATCACGCACAGGGGGCAGGTGGTTCATGCAAAGGTCAAAAGAGTATTTGTCTTCCGGCAGCAAAGACACACACACGCATACGCACACGCGTGCATGTCATGTTTTATTTAAATGTGTCCCTTTTTACCAGCTTGCTTCTGTGTAGTTGTTATAAGGCTTGTTAGAGTCTGTCTTAAACGCTGCCAGTCAAAGGACGTATATTAATGGAAGCTAGATTTTCTGCCCGTTTATAAAGCGTTTAAACAAAATACCAACACAAAGGAAAATCACAAAGCTATGTTTAATATGTTTGTGGTGACAAAATTCAAATGTCTACTCCACCAGCAGTTTTAATAGTCGATGTAATAATGCAAAAAGCACTATTACCAATCGCTTTACAATAACAAAATGCAAGCGGTAATGAAAACATGAACGTCATCAAAATGAAAAAAAATCATTTCCTTCTAAACCGATAAGCATTTTCCATCTCCTTCAGACGTAGTTGGCTGTGCAATGTAATGAGCATTAGCCGTATAGTGACTCTTTGTTAAAATAGAAAGTGCATTATCATTAGTGTGCTTGCTGTGAAATGCACCAGACAACCCTGAATGGCGAATAGATTCATTGTCTTTCATTCTCAGCCATTAGACTGCTATAATGAAGACTGGTTTGCTCCAAGCACAAATGTACCTCTTTTTACAAGAGACACTTTACTTAGACTCTAACGTCACCTGTTCAGATAAGATAAAATAACATGAAACCTTAATGATCCCTGTGGGGAACAAGTGTTAGAGCTGCAGATCACAGTAATGACTACATGGAAGGAAAATTGTGGAATAACATAAAAGCATCAAAGTGATGAGAATTAAATGAGCCTACCGACGTTCTCTACACTACACATGCTAAATAAATGAATGATGTAGCTTTAAGTAAAAATTAAATACGTTATTACCTCATTATAACGCCTTTCAACTTTATGCGGCCTCGATGTTTCGTGGATTATTTTCATGCCTTTTTAATTTTGTATTTTGTTCTACGTACTGATTAATTGGCTACATGACTGGAGCTATTCTCTCTCTCTCTCTCTCTCTCTCTCTCTCTCTCTCTATATATATATATATATATATATATATATATATATATATATATATGAGAAATATGAGATATATCAGAAAAAATAGAATCAAATATAGAAATATAATATAATATAATAAATATAATATAATAATAAAAAAAAATATAGAATACTTAAATAACAAACCAAAAATGAAAAACATTAAAATCTATGCAATAAACAAGAAAATGTTTCCTATACTTCCTAGATTTCACATATTCTGGGTATTTTTGGACCTTAACCCTAAAACTAAATCAAGGAACAGTGTAAATGTTTCATTGTTTGTTTGCTTGTTTTTTTCAGTAATATTTCTGATTGATGCACATTTTTTTTTTTGCGTACATCTGCTGGGTAACCATCAATTTCCAAGATGGCTTCCCGATCCATTCCTGGCTGCCCACTCGGCTAAACTGCAGCAGTGCGGCTACCCATTATCACGAGCTAAACAGGTGCTGAGACTTATCGCTCCTTGATCACAATGCAGATCTTTTTCCGCCCAGCGCCGCGTCAAGCAATCCATTTTTCAATTTGGTCTCCTGCCTAAGATAAATTAACAGATGTCGATTGATTTTCCTTCCTGTGCAACGGTGAGCCTTGTTTACACCTGGCAGCTGAGACGATTTACCTGAGCGCTCGTTAAAGATGAACATGCAGCTTGATCGAGACTTTTTCTTTTAATTGGACTTCTTCATTTTTTCTTGTCGCTTATCAACTGACAAAAAAGACGCAGCCTGTGTCGAACATAACTGAATGTTTACACAGACGGCTAAGAACTTCACTGAGGTTGTAATCAAACGCAAGACTCCTTCAACAACGAATGCCACAACAATACCCAAGGGGTTTTGATTCCACATGGCGCAATTGTGATCGCCCCCCTCCGCCATTGTTTTCACAGCTTGCCACATTCGCCAGCTGGTTATTACTGCTAAAAATATGCTTATAAAACTGCTGTAGCCTGGCACCATGGCACCCTAATGACGGGAGTCAAGTGGCGAGCCGCAGATATGCCCTCACATGTGCGCTGTCACATGCCATTGAATCCAAGTTGGAAAAATGGGAGACAGCATTGATTTGCTCTCTGCTCAACCACACATACACACACGTGGAGTTCATGCATACGCAGTGTTGACACGCTATACACTAAGAAAATCCCAAGATCTCGATTGGAGATATTGATTTCAGAGATACCAATTATTAGCAGTCAGAGGCTGAACACTAAAAGGGAACATAGCGGTATCAATTAAAGAAAAATATGCAACTCTAAGGTGTTCATTCGCATAGCATTTTTTTCCCTTTTTTTGAAATAAAATTTAGACAGAATACAGTACTTGTTTCTGTAAAATGCTGCCAAAAAGTTCAAGGAAAAACAATCCATGAGAATGAGCCGATATCAGATTGTGACATATATGATATATGATAACCTTGAGAAAAAATACCATTATTGAAATTACAGCTCTATTGGTTTTAATCACCAAACACAATCTGTTTTATTTTTAAACAAAATATTTAATATTTTGTACAGTAAGAAATGTATTCCATGTTTAGTATGAATAACAAAATGAATAGAAGTCTGCACTGTGAGTTTCTTTTTAGAGGGGTGGGGCAACTTAAGGAATATCTTACAATTACTGTTATGGATGGATGGATGGATGGATGGATAGATGGATAGATGGATAGATGGATAGATTTTATTATCATTACACCTGCAGTTAGATAGATAGATTTTATTATCATTAATTACACCTGCAGTTTAATGAAACAAAATTGTTGGTTGGCCCTATCATTGATAGAATTGTATGGAATTCCTTTATTGTTGTGTTATTTTCAGTGTATTCTTGTTTTGATGATATTTAGAGAGTTATTAGCTCTGGATAAATAGATGTTTCTGATTTTACTTCTCCAGCTTTTGATTTTGATGTTCCAGATTGGTTAACCAAAGGATTGTTGGGCAAGTAGCTACCAGCGGTATTAGTCAAATCATTCTGTTTTTGGTCATTTTCACCGATCTTGTTTTACTGTGTAAACAACATGGTTTATTCAGGTTGTTACTTATCGAGTTGGAAAATTAACGTCAAAGTATCCCTTTGGTAAAAGTTGGTTGAATCTGTTTGTTGTCGTGGTCGTTTTTAGAAGCTGTTCAACTGTATTTTTTGAAAATGTGCCTTGTGCTTTATATTTTCAAATTTAGTAGTTAATCCTTGTGTGCTTTTTTTTTTAAAGTAGATGCATAATACTTGAGCAACACACCTGAACCTATTGAAAGTTTTGTTGTTTGTTTTCAAATCTCGTGTTCCCTGATTGCATGAAAGATAAAGAAAGACCAGCTGCAGTTTATCTTCTTCACAAGGTCCATTGAGTGCAATTACACAGAACAATAGAGGCAGCATGATGCTAGCTGAGTGCGCTAAACACTGCTTCTCTCTGACACGAGAGGAGGCAAAGAGCCTGAGCCAGATCGAGATGTGAAGTCTCCTACCCCTTTTGTTCTTCTCTGTTGTTTCTCGAGCAAGTAGGAGCCACGGCCAGGAAAACAAGGAGGATGCCGGAATTATGTCTGGCTGATTTGAGGCCAATTGCCAGTTTTGCGGCACATCAGATGAGAGGAGGGGAGGGATGAGAGTGTCAGTGATTATTAGAGGGTTGGGAGGACGATGGAGGGAGAAGACTAAAGGGTGTTCTTGCTGGGTCTCAGCTTGAACATGACAGACACAATCTCCCCCACACGCGCGCTGCCTGGCTGGTGCTTGGCCTCAGAGCGGGTGTTCTGGATCAGTGCCTGCGGTTGGCTTTTTAAGAGGCGCCTTCTACTTGCTGTTGTGTCAGTGTGTCATAATTAACACTCAGCCTCAAATGTAACGGCGGAACTGCCTGGAAGCACACATTGCTGAACCCGTTGCCTTTTTGCAGCCTTCCAGTGTGAAGTTTGCGTGTTCTACTCGTGCTTGCGTGGCTTTTCTCCAGGTACACGGCAAAAAAAAACGTTTTAGGCGGAAAACTTAAAACTATTCCTTGTGCACACTCTTTGCAAATTATTCACATTGCATTTTCTTCCAAATTTGGGAATGTGTTTAAAGGGTTTTATGAGGATTATTTTTCCTTCAGCCACTCAAATTGTTCGGTGGCATCAGTTCTAGGCATACATATGGTAATTAAGTACTAAAGTAATAAATTACTTCCGGTAATGAACTCATTCAAATGCCAGGGACGTAGTTTCAGGTTTTTTAAACCGAGTCCAAACATTCATCGCAGATACTTAAGTATCTATTCAATACTCAGTTATTTGCAAAATGATGTCTTTAATGTACTTAAGTATCGATATAATACTTAAGTGTCTGGGATTTAATATCAAACCTGAAAATCCATCCCTTGCATTGAATGAGTTTAACAGCAAAGTAATAGATTATTTTTGGGGAAAAAAACACTAAATCTACTTTGAGTAGATAAATACTAAAGTTATCAATCATTGAAGATTAAGATTTTTTAAGAGGCCAGACATACAATCCTAGACACATATATATATATTATTTTTTTACAATTTGTTTCTAAAACAGGGTCTGAAATTGCTGGTAATAAATTAATTTAAGAAATTATTACATTAGTTAACTAAGTACAAAAGTAAATAGTTTCTTAAGAACATAATTACATTAGTATCAGCCATTTTTAGTTTCCCCTTGACAAACCCTTGAGAAAAAAATAAAACCATACAGCACTAAGTACCAGGGCTTAAATGTATGAACCCCTAATATTACAAGGTTACAAGTTATCTTAATTGTCATTACCCCTGCACAAGTAAGTGTAATTAAAAATTGAATGAGTTGAATAAAAACCAGTAAATGACCTATGGTGGTTACTGCCCATGCATTCTTCTTCCTTCGTAGCCGTCAGTAAACCTTGACTGGGGCCAGAAAACCTCTTACATATGAATATAGACCTAAAAATGTGATTTTTACTTTGTGTGCAAAACTATTGGCCTTGCACATTGTTCAAGTGGGCAAGCGCTAAGCTGTCTGAAATCGTGGTTGGTTCTCTCTAACACCTCCCTTATGTTAGACAGGATAATACTGTAATTAGCTTCACATTATGTAGTACCATCCAAGCATTTCGTAAACTACTTTTAATCCTGCCAGCAAGGATGCTCCATGTTAGCGTTTGACCTCTAACCTCCTTGCTGCAACATCAATAATGCTCCCCTGTTCTCATTACCATTTGAAGCGGAATGAAGTCCTGCCCCCTATGTACTAAACTGACACTAATTTGGCTTCCTCCAAGTATCCAAATAAGCTGTTATATCAGCAAACACTTAGTTTTACCTGACAGGTATATGTGCAGGGCTTCCTAAAGAGAATTTCTGCTCCGCATGTCATCACAAGGTTCTCTCAGCAGCATGTGCCGATGTTTTTAATTCTACAAGGCCGCCTCGGAATCCTTCTAGCATGTCATACGCTCACAGCTCACGGTACTGTTCCCCAGACGCTGTAGGAGAAATCAAACGTTAAAATGGAGCACTAGAGCGAACAAGCAGCAAATTCGGAGCAGATGTTCAGAGGGACGTCAACTATTTGTTTGGCCCTTATCTTAGACGCTGCCAACCTCCCGTAAAGTGGCTGACAGAAGAGGAGAGAACAGAGAGGGAGGAGTAGACAGGTTAAAGGAAATGACAAGAAGAAAAAGGGAAATCAGTGCTGTCGGTTGAACTAAGGGAAGGGAATGTCAGCAGGCGGGCATGGATGGCAGAAAAGTGGAACAGCAACACAGCTGCGTTGGCCCTGAGGGACCCCGGGATTGGTGTCACTGTACTTCATTGTTGGAGGCAAGGCATGGGAGGGAAACACTAGAGGTGGTTTGAGGTATGGAGAAGAGGTATACAGATCGAGGTGAGACACTTATAGAAGTTCAGGAGATGCAAAATCGAGGTCTTGATGTGTAACGGGAGAAATTTTGCAAGGTTTGGTAAAAATCTGGTGTTCCGATTTTTGTGTCCAGTCCCGTATGTGCCAAAACAGTTCGCCTAAAATCACTCTAGTTATTTTTAACCCTCTTACTCCTGGCGTTTGACATTAGCCTACTGGTGTAAGAGGAATAATGGTTAGTGTCGTTTTGGAAACGGATGTGACGTCAAGTCATTCATAGGGCAATTCCTAGTGTCCACCACTTGATATGCCAGTTATTGTTGTCTTTGCTAAAATGGAGTTTTCTGACAAAGATTAAGAGCAAAGAAGACAACATGGATATAAAAATGGCAATACTGATTCATCAGGCAAAGAAAATGCATCGGAGAGACGGCAGGGCCAAGAAGGAGGCTGCTGTTTTGATCAGATGCCAAAAGTTAATATCAAGTGCTTTTTCCCATCAATATAAACTTGCAGTGGATAAAATCAAAGAAAATAGACTAAAACTTTTCATACTTAACTTTAAAGGTTGATTTACTCCCATATATCGCCCACAAACCGTCACTCGAACTCATGTACATTAGTGGCTTGATTAAGAAGTATGTGCGTGCCCCCGCCTGGAATCAGCTGTCTAACTGGTGGTGTTTCTGTTCTTTCTTATTGAAATGTAATCCAGACACTTAATTGCCCTGCTATTTTGCTGTGCAAAGATGTGGATATTTTCGGCTTTAACACGGTTCTTGCCAGTGAAAAGTTTAATTGCTCTCCCAAATCGAACCGATTTGACTGTAAAAACAATACTCTCCATCATATAGATTTGCGTGGATGAGGTAGTTTTGACATATTTACAATCAACTTGACAGTTTAGATTTCAAACAAACAACAAATGGGTTTCATGACTTGAATAGCATCCTCCAGAATGAATGTATGATTTACCATCATTTCATCCTCAGCTGCGCTTATGTATCTCTCTGGCTGTGTGAGGTCATCTACCTTTCTCAGTTGCTACTTTGTGTGTATCTACAGTTATAGGGCAAGGTGAAGTATTTGTAATGACCATTGAGTCAGATGGTAAGGATAGAAAGCAATGGTGCTCCAGCTCAGGTTACTGACACACCAAACTGTCTTTTTGCATCTGTAACAGAAAAATATTACATCCACGGACAAAACATCCAGGGATATTTTTTTTCATCTGTAAATGCAGGAGATAGAGGGAGTCAATGCAGTGCCATTTATGTCCATGATTGCTCGCTGCTGCTCTTGTGGTGCTACTCAGAGAGGCTCTTAGAGTATCAGCAAAGTGAATGATGGCATGAATGATGTCCTTGCCGGGATATATGGGACAGCTGAGGTGAAGATAGTCAAACTACACCCCAGAGGCGGCGAGTCTCTTCAGAGCTCAACCCTGAACATTTCATCTTAAATCAAGTCTGATGAAGATCTTACAGTGGTGTTGCCAGCAAGCCACTTACACTTGATCCAAGAAGTAATGCCTGGAGAACTTCTGTGTAGTCTCCGGAATGAAATCCTCAGTGGTGTCCCTTGACCTTTTAATTTGGTTGCTTTTCAAAAGACTTTGCTTTGTTTTGAAGTTTTTAAGTTTTTGAAGGAAAATCTGTTCTCAGGTTATAATTGTTGTCTAACAAGTACAGTCAAAGTAAAGTTTTGGAGGTAGAGTTCATTTTGTGCATTACATTTGTTTCATCGCTTTCAATGATCAAATGCCCTTGGGTCCCTTTGTGAATGGAAGCTAGTATTATGAATCTTGTTTTCATTTTAGTAAAAGCAGCGCTATTACCTCTGTGAATGGCTTTGTATTCCGAAAGTGTTCAAATTACTCAATTGTTTTCACATTTTATAATGATGCAAGCTTATTTCAAAATTCATCTTCTTTTTTTTTCTTTCAACGTTCTTTACATAACACCCACTGTATTTAGTATTTGCCATGTTCAAAATTAAGTTCAAGTGTATCCGCTCATCATCCTTCACTTTTTACAGTTTAAATGGTAAATTCAGTTTATTGGACATGATCTGGAAAAATTCACACTTGATAATGCAAGGTCCCAGGTTAAAATGCATGTAAGTGCAAACAAACTAAGCCTTAATGCAAACAAATTGTATATGCATTTGAAGAGGGGTACAAGCAAGGAAAGAAGGAAGGAAAACAGTAGGGAATGAAGGAAAGAAAACTCATGAAGTAAGAAAATTAGAACATAATGAGTGAGCATGGAAAGAAATAGAGAAATGAGGTGTGTAAATAAGTAAATAAAAAGGAAGGAAGGAAGTAATGGGGAAGTATGAAGATAAAAAGATGGCGATAAGATGGTAAAGAAATGAATCATGAGGAAGGAGGGAAGTGGTGACGTTAGAAGGTAAGGAAATAAGTAAATGAGTGAAGTAGGTGGATAAAAAATTAAGCATATAAGTAAATGCATAATGAGTTAGGAAGTAGGGACAAAAATAAGGATGTAAGGAACGAAGGAAGCAAATTAATAAGGAAGGACGGATGGACATTCGTAAGCAAGTAAATAAAGTAAGTAAAAGTAAAAGGAAGTAAGGAAATAGGCAAATAAGGAGGGAAGAAAATAAAGATGTAAGGAAATAAGAGAACAAATGAAGTAAGGATGATAATGAGGAAAGAACGAAATATGGTAGGAGGTAAAGAAATAACTAAATAAATGAGGAGTTAAGAAAGTAAGTAAGGAAAGAAGTATGGAGGGAAATGAGTAAATAATGAGTAAGAAAGGGAGCAAATCAGAATGTAAGGAAACAAAGAACTAAGGAAGTAAGTTTAAAAAAGTAAAGGAATGATGTAACTCGGACGTAAGTAAATAAACGAGTTGAAAAATAAGGAAGTAAGGAAATAATACAACAATTAGTCAATAAAGTGTCAGTAAGGAAATGAATGAGAAGAAAAAAAATAGAAGTAAAGAAGGAAATAAGGAAGGATGAAGGAAAGAATGCAATTGGAAATAAGAAATTAGAAAATAAATGACTTCCTTCCCTTTTGTTTCTTTTTTTGATTAATTGAATGTGATTGTGTAATTGTTATACTGCAGAGGGTGCACAGTAGTCCCGTGAATATACAAAAATGAAATAAATATCTAAACACAGCCCACCCTTCCTTTTTTTTTTTTGGTGGTTTACAGCACATTCCTGGTAAACGGCGCATGAAGAAGCGGGCTGCAATTTTGAACGCAGCTTTATTTTCTATCGTTTATTTAAGCCCAAAATGGGTCCTGATGGAGTCATCAGCCCCCACTTGCTGGCTAATGGTTTAATTATGTCCATCTGGAGGAGGCTGGGAAGGGGTGCTTGCACTACTCTCCAGTCATTCATCTGGTAATTTGTCTTCTCCAGTGCCTACAGACTGCCACGCTGATGGTGTGGAGATTCAACCAAGCATTCTTGGGGAAGTTGATCCCACCGTCTGCTTCAGCCCCAAAATACACCCTTTACTCTTCTAACACACCTCTGTGAGCAGATAATAAGATGGCGTCCACGTCAAAGCTCCATGGCTTCCTCAGCAAGCGGTGGCTTTAGGAGTGGACTTTTTTTCAGCATGATGATGACGATGATGTCTCATTTTAGAAGTGGAAGGGCTTTGTTAGTTTGAGAGGCAGACATCATTACTTAGTCTGGGTATTGTTACACAGATACTAAGCTGTATTCCCGTAACGGCAAAAGGACATTGAATTACACGTTGAAGAATTGGGTCAATCATAAGTGTCTGAATGAGCTTCTTTGACTGTGCTTTGAATTATTTTGTCTATGGATTCAGATTAATTAGCTTTAAATTAATTTAACTGGGTGAATTGACATATTAAATCTTGGTCTTTACCTACAGTCTCACATTGATTATTTGTGGCTTTTACGCAAGTTATGGAAAAGCTGCCGATAGCTATACTTTTTTTTATGAAAGTGTGCATTAAAACTGGTGTGCATTATCGTCTAAAGCTTTTTCACAGGATGTATTTTTTAATAGTAAAAACCTATAAATTAATCTTAGTTTGGGATATTCTTTTTATTAGAACAATAATGGTCCGGAATTGATTGCACTTTTTTCCACTGTTGTGCCATGGAATTGTTCATTTCTATTTCCATTATAATAGTTCTTATCTCAAATTTGAATTTACTGGCTCAAAATGGATAGATGGATGGATGGATGGATGGATGGATGGATGGATGGATGGATGGATGGATGGATGGATGGATGGATGGATGGATGGATGGATGGATGGGTGGGTGTGTATTGCTTAAAATCTGAAAGAACAAAAGTAGAGAAGTTTTGGTCTCAGACCAAATGCTGATGTTTTGGTCAATTCCATCTCCATTTATCCATTGTCAAGTAATTTTTGCCAACTTACTCTTTACTTATGAAGTAAATGTAGGAAGCTAATAAATGAGTTAGGAAGGAAATGGGGAAGCAAGGAGTTAAGGGAATGATGAAGGAAGGAAGTAAATGTGGGCGTTAGGAGGTAAGGAAATATGGAAATATATGAAAGAAGAAAATAAGTGAATAAATAAGTAAATAAATGAGCAAGGAAGAAAGGAAAAAAAGTAAGGAAATGAGTCAGTGAGTGAGGAAGGAAAAGAAGGAAAAAAATAAGCAAGTAAGGTAATGAGGAAATTAATGGGAATAAGTAAGAAAATAAGTAAGTAAATAAGTAAAGAGCTAGGAAGTAAGACACTAAGTAAATGAGTAAGGAAGTAAATAAATGAGTAAGGATGTAAGGAAATTAGTATATGAGCGAGGAAAGGGGCGAAGTAAGTAATGAGAAGACGTCAGGAAAGTTTAAAACAAATGTGCCTAGATGTAAGGAAATAAGTAATAAATGAGTGTGGAACAAAATAAATTATTGAGAAAGTAAGGGAATTAGTAAATGAGAAAGGAAGTAATGAAATTATCAAGTAAGAAAATAAGTAAAATAATTAGCAAAGTATGAAGGAAATAGGGAAGTTAGGAGTTAAGGAAATAGGTAAAAAATGAAAGGAATAAGTAAACGAATGAGGAAGTAAGGAAATAAGGGGATAAGGACATTAGTAAATAAGTAAATATTTATTTGTTCATTCTTGAGAAGGGCATAACAATGGAATAATTATTTGGAAGAGATTCTCGATCAGTCGCATTTGCTGCAAAATACAGCAAGCAAAACGTCGGTGAGTCCAATGTTTCTTGGCCGTGTGTTTTGAGTCGTGTGTTCTCAAATGATCTGCTGCTGTCTGACATGTTGGCTGATCAAAGGAGAGAAAGGAGTGTCAACCTGCGCCTTTCAAAGATTAACCCACTTTTGTCTGCTTCCCTGACAGTGGGAGATGACTTTTATTTCAGCTAAAGGGGGCTAAACGGTACTATCAAAGGATGGCTTTCCTTTAGATTTCTCTTTAAAGTTGAAATTGTGTTTGAATGGGAAAAAAAGGTGTAGCTCGACAAGATAAAAGAGATGAAGATAATGACGCTGTATTTTTCTTTTATCACAGCATATTGGAAAAATATTGTTGGGCTCTATTAGTGATATCACGGAAGTCAGTTTTGATGCTTAGTAAATGCTTTGACATTGACAAATCTTTTTATTTATTTTTTTAACTTGATGCCATTTGGAAAATACATTTTTCTTTTTTTTTCTTTTAGAAGTCCAAGCAAGTATATTTTTTAAGCAATTTTTTTTCAAGTGTTTGACTAAATGAGGGTCCTAAAATGGACGGTACTAAAGTGATCAGTGACTCTACGTAATCAATGTGTGAAGTAATAAATTACTATAGTACCTAACGTAGTCAATTAAATAGTAATCAATGATTAAACAAAGTAAATGATGACAAAATAAAGCATTCAATTACATAAAATAATTGATTCCTCTAGTACTTCATTGAGGAGAATTACATTTTACTGTATATTAGATTACCTTATTTTATATACCTTAGTTCTTAGAGTGACTGATTATTAAACCAGAGGTGGGCATTTTACATTTTTTAGCTGGTCCTTTAGTCGTCGGTGCCCCGCCCTCTTTCTACCATCACCCATCCACCCTTTTTTCAAGCCGAAAATTATAATTGTGGGTCCGTTGCTCCATCAGCCAATCGTCGGTCCGTCGCTCACTCCCGTTATCAATACCCTCCCCCCCAAAAACGTATACCTTCGTCACCCTGCTAAAAATATTACAATAATAATTAAAAATCTGTTGCTTGACCGTAAACAAAATGTAAAAGCTAAACTTTACAGTCTTCAATCATTCAAATTAAATAGACCATCTTAAAACACAAATAATTTACCGGTAATCACACACCACAATGCCTAGTGTGTGTTCCTTTAACACTAGATTGCAATAACTAGTCCTGTCCACTAGGGGGCAAACATATCAAAGTGCACGTATGTTCAATGTTCAATTGCCATGAGTAAACTTTTAGGGCAAATGTCCCAGAAATAAAAAATGTTACAAAAATCTTCTGAAGTTGCTAAACTGCACAGCGATACCACTACAAATATAGTTCCAAACTTAAATAAATCAGACATACTCTGTTTTAGGCCTATTTTTCGTTCCATCCAAAAATGTTTTGTTTAGGGGGCACTTAGCTAAAAAATATTTCACATGGAGTATGTCATGGAAAAAGTGAGAGAACCACTGGTGTAAATAATTACAGATATTTGATCATTTTGTTTTTGTTGTCAGTCGGAAAATGAAAAAGGTCAGGTAGTTTTCTCCTGCCTGGTCTGTGCACTGATAAGGCCCAGGGAGGAAGACAGAGGGATGGTGTGATGGGTGAGGGGGAGGCAAAGCGCTTAAAGATGGCAGCCATAGGGGAACGGTATCGGCCTCAATTATGATGGGCAGTGGAGCGCTGCTTGGGAGCAGATGAGCTGAGAGCCGGCCACGGCGGAAAAGTCAGTCGTTGATAGCTGATAATCCCCGGGACGAAGCGGTCACAGATGGAGCTGTCCCATAGTCAAGTTTGACGCGACCTGCTGACAGTGCTGCTGATGATGATGGAAATGTAATAAACAATCAGGTCAGGGAAATTGACAAGTAAATGGTATCTGTTTAGTGTCATTCCAGAGGCCTTTTAATTGGTGAGATTAGCTGGTAATATAGATAGCGCATTAAAACATTGAGACACTTACACTGATTTGCTTGAAAGTTAAAGAAATAAAGGTGAGCAACATTTTGCAAAGGCATCATGTTCCAGTTATTTTCTCTCAATTTGAAAAGATAACATGCTTCTGTTACCGTTATGGCCTTGGAAACCATGACAATGGATTTACAAAAAAAAAATGTCACGATGGTAATTATGTAATCTGAATTTGTTCGCATATGCAAAACCTTGTTTAGTTGTACGTGAAGATGGAGAAGTACCTTGACCAAGTATCAGATATAAACCTGACCTAACTTCTAGGTATCGGCACTCACAATGGCAGTCAATACTAGTATAATCCGCTCTCTAAGTTTTCCAAAACAAAAAATTACAAAGAAGAAGAATAATAAATTGCCCTTGCCCTTGATTTTTTTGGGGTGAAATTTTAAGGAAAATTACGTATAGGAAAAGGTAGGTCTATCAAAATAACTATTACAGATAATAAATGGTATTCCATATATATATATATATATATATATATATAGTGTACAGAAAAACGACAAATATTTCAATGGCATATTGTTGTCATTGAACTACAGTATATACAATATTTGTAAAGTGAGTTGAAGTTTGATTTAAGGTCTTGTGGCATCTATTGGCAGTGCTATTTGTGTGTGTGTGTGTGTGTGTGGTCAGGTTTCATATTTCCATTATTTGTGACAAGACCAGGACCATATAATTAAAGTATGGAAAACACTTCTAGACGATTCATATAAAACTAAATTTGAAAAAGTGTGTCCGCTGCTTGTCAATTATTGTTCATGTAAAAGCTAGATAATTCTTAAGTTCCTGCTCTGCCCTAGCATTCAAATGTTCTGAGCTGCAGCAGCCCATTTTCTTGCTCTCCTCCATCTCTTTCCAAATAAAATCCATCTCCATGAAGAGAAACCATATGCTGCCTATTGTATACGCGTGCTGTACTATTTTGAAGTGGAAATCCAATGGCGGTGAACAAAGGCAAGTAGGACCATTCGTTTTTGCATATTAATAACACTTATTAAAAGATATCACACACAAAATTTAAACTCAATAAAACTACTGGATTGCCAATTCAGTCATAAAAAAGATTGGGGAAAGGCAGCTTACTACATTTTGCAGCCTATAAATACATTTTAAATAAAAATGTATGTGTGTGTGTGTGTGTGTGTATATATATATATATATATATATATATATATATATATATATATATATATATATATATATATGTACAAATTTAATGAGAGAGAGAATACTACTGAGTCTGTGAGTGATAAATTTCCAGTTTTTAGTTTTATAGTTTAAAGTTTCATATTATTGGAGAAGACTGCAAGAAGATGAACAATCTAGCATAAAAAGATAAACATAAACAGGAGAGGATCTTTTGTTTTAAGTTTTTTTCAATCTGCAGCTGAGCAAGTTTTACAAAATGGATATAGCTCATGATTTGAAAGTTATAAGCGCATCCTGTCTTTGTCCTGTAGGTTTGATTCTGTTGAGTATTTTGAAAAACAATTAGAAAATCTACGACCAAATGAAGTTTTTTCAATAAATAATGATTGGCCAAATTATATTATTTTTTTAAATATATACTTTTTATTCAAACAGAGCTTTTAGACAGCTTTTTCACCATCATTTATTTTCATTGAGATACCTGACATCCGACCAACAGAAGACACATTTGATATGTTGAGCAGTGATCAGTAGCAACTGCAATCATGCCAGGATGTCCGTTACAAAGTGTGCAGTTTTGATTTACATCTAATAAACAGCCTTTGAAAATTAATCCGACTGCTCTCAGGGGCACTTGAGTGCTGCTAGCTAGCGACTAATTCATGCTACACACTGCACTAAATAATAGCAACAGGCGCCAAATAACATGTCGTAATTAGGTCATTTTTGTGTGTGTTCTGAATTGATGATTGAACGTGATTTCAAAACAATGTTGAATTATTTACATTAGGAGTTGCAGCTCACTCCGGGAGGGAGGAACAGTTTGTGCAATCGAAAGTGACATGCTTCCAAGAAAAACTTCAAAATAAAAGCTATATAAGGTGTTTGTGTCTATATTTGGTATGTTAAGATTAATTTTGATGTGCTGGCTGACTTTCTCAATTCTCACGTGTTTTTCATTACGCTTGTGGCCCATCAAGCCAAAAAAATAAAATAAAATAAAATAACTGTACAGGGGAGAGAAATAATGATGCTGTTTTAATTTTGCAAGATCCCATCCCATCCAGTTATAAACTCTGTGATACATCCTTTTGAGTATTACAATCCAAACATCTGATTGTGTGAGTGTGTTTGTGTGTGACTGCGCCTGCGTGCGTAGCACAGTGGAGTGAGGTGGTTGATCAGAACACAGATGCGTCCTGATTAAGGGCGAGCGCAGCAGTGACAGAAGTGCATTAGTGTGATGTATGTGTTGTTAGCCAGCAAGCAGCTAATTCCAAATTTAACACCTGATTCACAAAACGCAGTCACACCTGAGTGCAAGCTAAGATTTAGTGCCCTTGTCACACCACTGATGACTTTTATAAGTAATATTTTTCCTCCTTCCGCTTCATTTTCTGTTACATGATGTCGGTGATAATGAATTATGCTTCTGGGTCAGGATTCAGCTAAAGCGTGGAGTCATTTAGAAACTGGGTTGGCATCAGAGTTCCTTCGCTGGAGGGAAACCCCCCATTCATGCCTTACCCCAGAGGATTCTTGCAGACGCCACTGTTTTAAAAGAGTTTCCTTTCATTGTATACCCTCAAAGTCGATTGAAAAGATATCAGACCGAGCGCTACCTTTTCATCCGGTTTTCCTGCCTGGCTAAAATAGAAGCATGGAAAGCATGGAATTCAGAGAGGCTTCAAAAAGTCAGCCCAGTTTAATGTTCGGTTTAATGATTCACGATGACAGTGCGCATGGGCCCCGTGATGGAAAACAAGGGTGCGAATCATGTCAGCCACTGCAGGCTTTTGTCTGCTGACAGGTTGCGTTATTTCCAACAGGTGTATGCGCTGCCTCGTCCCATCTGGCTTTGGTATATTTCCCAGCCATCGATTTGTCCTCTTTTATGCTGTTAGTGTGTATGTGTGTGTGTATTTGCATGCAGTGGTTGTTCGGTAGTGTTCCAGGTGAAGTCCTGTATAATCAAGGTTGTATCCCTTATACCAGCCTATGACATTGACCTTTGCACCCTCCTACTGTACACATTGAATTCACAGTATCACATTAATTCACTTCTTTAGGCACACCTGCTCAATATAACAAGCCCAGCACAAGACCTGTTCCACATTTTACACTCAAATCCATCTGTATTGAAAATACCGTTCATTTTATTGAAACCATGAATTGGACAATACTTTGAGTAACAAATGGTAAAGCATATCAAGCCTGATTCAAGATTCTAGAGTTTTATTGTCATATGCGTAGTAATACCACACAATGAACTTCTTATTCTGTTCACTCCCCCAAGCAGATTACATTCCATAATTGAGCAAACAACAAGATAGGCAATAAAACCCAAGAAAATACATAAATAAAACAACGACAAAAACGGTGATAAAGCTATAATGGCAGTAATAATGAACTACTAATAAATGCATAGACTTACATTCTGAGCATATTACAGAGTAGATTTAGTGAAAGAAACATACGGGGAAGATATCATGCAAAATATGATGTATTTAGCAGCTTTCCTGCACTGTGCAGGGTTGTAAGGTGCATGTGTGCATGCGGTAAAGTGACTGGCGATAAGGCAGATTAGTGCATGAGGGATTTGTTCAGAATCCGAATGGCCTGTGGGTACAAGCTGTTTGCCAGCCTGGCAGTCCTGGCCCTCAGGCCCCTGTTGTGTCTGCCTGATGGCAGCAGTTCAAACAGGTTGTGTCGTGGCATAATGTTCAATCAATCTGAACATCAATCTGACCCTTTAAACATTAGCCAAAACTATCAGCCGAATTTCAGATATTTTGACTTTTAACAAGTATGTACTTTTACAATTAAATAGTAACACATCATTATTTACCACACAAAAATATATGCTATAATTTTATAGCCTAAAATATGTCATGAATTTTGTTGGTAAGGTCATTCTATGGACACAGCGAATCTTAATCTTTTCTAGCAATTTTTAGGTTGGCAATACAAGGAAATTGTGTGAATTAAAGTGGATGTTATAGCTTTATACATTCAAAAACTAATAAAACGAAATGTAAACATAGTTGCAACATGACTCAAGCTTACATTTAAATGCCACACATTCTGGTAACATACTGGTAACACAAACACATATGACAAGGATTAACTTAACTTTCTTTACTTTTTAATGGTTTATCTTTAATTTTTTTTTTTTTTTTTTTTTTTTTTTTTTACAATAATTTTTGTAGTTGAACCCTGATATCTGCAGATAATTTATTTTTTGCATTAAGGAGCTGATTAATGGATGATCGGGATTTTTTTTCCTGCCCAATCTCTGAATTTGGCCCTTAAAAAATCTGTATCTGTATAGATATATCAACTGCCATCACAAGTCTTATACCTTGAAAGAAGACCAGATATTCGGCCGATACCAATACCTGTTATTGATACTCGCCCATTCCTAATTATAAACATCAATACATCCTGTATACAGTTAGTATCCATGACATTTATACACTACTTCTAAAAATTAATATAGTCAACCTGTCGACAATGTGACGAATATGGTTTTAGCTAGGTGTGTGTTATCATTATCGTGTGTATCACTCTAATGGCCTTAGTACATTAGTTTTCTGCTTCCACGACCGCATCATCATAGCGTTAACAGGAAATTTCTCATTGTGGACTTGTTGTGTTTGCCTATGTGTGTGTGTGTGTCAGTCTCCAATCAGGGCTTGCATGATTGAGTGTGCAGCTGCATGCTACTTGATTACTCCCCCAACACATACAAACATGCACTTGCATATAAAGTTCTTTCCTTTTGTGTGAAGTTTTACAAAGACTGAATTGATTGGCATATGTGCTTGCGTGAGTGTGTGGCGTTTGCCTCAGGACAACATTCACGCTCCATTAATTAGTACAGCAACCTTCTGACTTTCAAGAGAGGGTGGCAAAATTAGCCTTGCATCTGATATACCCCCTGAAAAAGCTCTGTTATTCCAGCCTTGATTACCACTCTTATTACTTGATTATGTTGATGTGGGCGCATGTGAACGTGTGTATCTGCATGCACAAAAGTGTTTCACGCCGATATCATCTCCCAGCTGGAGGACTCCCACTGAGTGCATGAAAACGTTAAAAAAAAAAAAAAAAAGCTCAGACTGACTTTGCTTTCCTTAACAATCCCATCAGCTTGGAAAATGTAATCATAACAAAGTGCCAGCTAAATTGTATTTTTTTTTCTATCTGCGGGAGCATTGGATACGAACTAAACAATTCTGCTGCAATGCAGTCACAGGAGAAAATGAAATTCTTGATTCATTAACATTTAAAATTCTTTGGGGGATTCCAAGGAGAACAGAATGACTTTTTAATATAGCTGCCGCAGTTTTCAATGTTTACATACAAATGCAAACATTTCCATGAAGATATCATAGAAAGTTAATGCAACTGTTCAAGTGTACCGCCAGAGGTCCCAAACTGAGGTCTTGAAGGGTAATGTAAGCAATATTATGAATTTTGCTAGCTATCTGGTGTCTAGTCCAATATTTGCCAAAACAATTCTCTCAAAATCACCCTTGTTTATTTTATTGATATTCTACCATTCAACCGAAAGTGTTATAAAAGTGTTTCAAGCCGATATCATCTCCCAGCTGGAGATGATACATCTAACCCATTGTTGTAATCATCACCACTCATCACTGTAATGGTTTATCACCTCATACTGGTAAATCTATATATAATCTATGATAAAAGAAAGTATCCTTAATGTACAACATTGAAAAATACTTACTCCTCATAGAAACAACTGAGCATGGCTGGGCGGTCACTGTTTGCATTGTTTTTAGGGTCATGGTTTCATTAACTGAAACGTATACTGCACACAAACTTGCTCAACACATTTAATATACAGGCCTAAATTAAAAATGCGATGTTTAGAATGAAGTATCAGAATATTGTTGTTTTATTTGCATTTAAACATATTTTAAATTAATAAATCGCTTGCACATAGTTGAGCAAAGCTATCTGGGACGCCTTTCCATTCAAGTAACCAATGGGAACAATGTGAAGTGGCACTCTCATACTGATTGGCTCTTAACCAGGAAATGCAAGATAGAAGTTTTTAAATTCCCCCTTCAAAGTGGCATTATCAAGTAATTTGAGCTCAGCAAATAACATTGCTTTTTACCTGTCATGTATATGACAGATGACTTATGGTCAAATGTAAAAATTGTTTTATGTAACCATTAACGAGATGAAGGAAGTGCCAGAGGTGATGATGGAAGTGTCATGAACATTTGTCTGATGGATTGACAGATCGATGATTACAGTTTGGGTAAAGAAAAAAAAAAAAACAACGGACGGATGACGACGAAAGAGAGTCCTAAGAGCCCTGCTATTTTTCTGTTCTAATGTGGATATTCTCTGCGTAGTTCCAGCCGGACTTCTTTGAAAATTAAGTTGATCACCCAAGCAAGGTCTTTCCTTGTCCGTTTATTGTCAGCACCGCATAAAATTTGAGCGCCTTGTGTGTATCCCAGTAGCTTTGCTTGTAGATTGTCTTCATAGTGCGATTCAACAAAATGGTCCTCACAAATAGCGAATTACTGCTAAACTGAACACACGGAGTGTCCCACATCCATTTTATGCAGCCACTTTTCTGAGATGAATTTACTTTCTGAATTAATACTTTTATGTCTGTCTTTGTGTTTTCCTTTTTACAATTGGGGCACTAATACACGTTGCATTGCTTTGCAATATAGCATGTTCATAGACTAGAATCCTGTGTAAGTTGGTGCTGCCTGCAATAGCCAATAGCGATCGAGCTGTCCTTTTTAAAGACTCTACTTCACAGCTCTGCTCCCAGGAGCGAAGAAGGAGCAAATATGGCTGCCACCATGGCAGCCCCAAAAGAGTTTCTCTAAGCTTACTTTAATAAACCAATGTAAATAAAATGCAATTGGGCGCCATTTTTCCTTCCAAGCTCCAGAAGTCCACTTTAAAACCCCTGTTAAACCCTCAAACCTATTTTATGAAGTCTAGTGATACAAGTAGCATTTCACACAGGTAGTGAGGCTTTGTTTCGTGGCCCTGGGGATCTTTTGTGCCGGATCCCCATTAAAATGTTAATCAAGGTTGAAAGATACAGGTCAGCTCCGGAGTCATCGCTTTTCTGTTTTGTTGTGAGAGGCTGTTCTGTTCCCTCTCTTTCCCCAAAGCGTTTGGTCACCCAAAACTCTGGTGACATGTCACCCAGCATTCACTTTCCTCAAGCACGTTTGCTGACTGTCGGGATACATATTGGGCTCACACTGCAAAGCCGTTATACCCACTAGCTACCACGGATGAAGTGTGTGCATAGACTCTCGCGGTCTTCTGGCAAAATATGTGGGGGCTGGAAGGTTGAACACAGATTGCTGATGGCAGCAGTGGTGGAATGGAAAAGGAAAGGTCTTAAATGAAATTACTTCTGTCAGAGAGCTCAACATTGTTGTGTAGGTGAACAATAGAGGGGGTTAGGCCAAGTAGAGTTCGGGTGTTGGAGGGGACTACCAGAAGGAAGTCCCAGGTACTTGTGGAGGATTTTTTTTTTCTCCCCATTTGCTCAAGTTTGCCATTACTCCCCATTCTAAATATTATTTCTGTTTTAATGAGTTAACACGTTTTCCCTTTCGGCCTGGTCACATTAGCCAATACTTACTAATGTGTTCCCCGTCCATTTTTACGTACACATTTCTTAGTGGTAGAAATATAACTCTAAGTGTGTAGCATGGGATTGACATTATGTTTGAAAAGTATCACGTTATGATAGATCATAGTATAATTGTTAAGTAAATCACATTCTTTTAAAAAAATGCATAATATGAGCTGCCAATGTTGAGTAAATATCAACTGCCGAATGGGTACATACTATTTGCAAGTTTGTCTGAACGCATTTACGTAGATGCATTCAAATCCATTAGCAGGTACATTCGAGCGTGTTTGCAAGTATGTTTGTGTTTGCAAGAGTATTTGAACACATATGCAAAAGTGTTAGATTTACTTATTGACTAAAAACAGTATTGTTCCCATCATGCAATGAGGTATTTACTTGCTCATAACCCTCTGGAATATGACACAAAAAATGCTGAATATACTTCACAAAAACATAAGAATGACTAAAAAATGTTTAATTAACTTTCAAACATATTTGTTCAGTGTAGGCCAAATGCTAACAAAATGTTTTTTTGTTTGTTTTTTTTTTTTTTTTACTCATGCATGTGCAAGTCATGCATGTGCAAGTCAATCTTTAAATTAGGGGGGAAAGGCTGTTTTTAGCATTTAGCTTACAAGTACTTACAAGTATGTTTGAATGTATTTGCAAGTACATTTGAACATATTTACAAGTACATTTGAACTTATTTGCAAGTATGTTCAAATACATTGTGAACATGTTTAAACATCTTCAAAACTATTTGAAAATGCATTCCCAGAATGCTCTGAAAAAAAAATGCTTAAAATGGACTGGCTTTAAGGAAAAAAAAACACAAACTTGCGTAAGTCAATTTTAGTGGCATTACAGGAAAAAAAATTAGATTTTAACATTTAGCCTACAAGTGCATTTGAATGTACTTGCAAAAACATTGGAACATATTCGTAAGTATGTTTGAATGAGTTTGCCACTCAAAAATGGTTATTTAAAAAAAATTGTGGCTCCATGCTTGAGTAACAAACGAATTTTTGAGCATTAAGAGGAGAAGTTGTTTCTTTCGATGTCATTTTCCCAATGAGTGAAAAGTAACCGAACCGTAACGGAAACAAACCGACTTGGGCCCAGCCATCAAACTTTAATTAGGAAACGTTTCCACGTCTAGCAAAGCTGACATTCCCAAATAGCACACAGTGTAACTGGAGGTGCCCTGAGAAGTGGCAGGAAATATGAAAACAAGAGTGCGCTTATGTGTGCGGGACTTCTTGAGAGGTGGTGTTTGGATGCTGTCTGCTGTCATCAGTTTGGCTCCTCGGTGAGCGGGGCTGACAGTTGAGCTGGCCTGGTTGCTGTCACATGTCCTTGTCAGTCCCCTAGTACGAGGACGCACCTCACTATTGTCAGCTTCTATTATCTCTTCACACACACCGTGCACATTAGTCTTTACGCTACATAGCAGGGTACACACATGCATACACTTTCAATGGGACCTTGCGACCTTTCGTGTCTGATGCATCATGCCCCCGCTCATGTTAAGTGTCAGCTCGCACATCTTGCCTTTGGCTGCTTCTCCCCTCGGGCTAAGTCAGAACCGTAGCACTGGACCGGCAAGAAATCGCTGCCAGGGCCCCTGGCTGCGCCGGAAAGCTTTCCTCCACAACACGACTCCGATAGCCCTTCAAGTAAATCATCTTTATTTTCCGACGGCAAGGAAGACGAGGCCCTGGGAGAGTGAAGGCGTTGATTGAAACAACAAGGGGTTGTGTTTGCGTGCAGTACAAGTTTATTCCCGGATGTTTTGCATCCCAGTCCAAGCTTGTCTCTGGTGGAAGTGAAAACGCTGCCTCGTCTCACACTGACAGCAACGTTGTCACATTCAGGCTCAGGGGGACTTAATAAGGCTGTCAAGTGTTTCATGGGTCCTGTCACTCATCACATGTGGGGATTGAGATTTTTGCATCATCATTTTTCAGGTTGTTGCTTCTGTTGACGTCAGCATGTGTTAGTTAATATTAAGGGTTAGTTCACTGGAGGTGTCGGCTTATTTCAGTGCTAATTCAAAAGTTCCATAAATGTTTGTCACTAGATGGGCTACAGCAGGGTCACTAACGCGGTGGCTGCAGGCACCTGGTAGCCCCCGAAGATCACGTGAGTAGCGCACAGGCCTTTTCTGTTAATATCTTACAAGTGATAGAACATTGTGGTTTTCTAGGAATTTTACAAACAAATATACATACGTTACATTTACATTACATATTCTACTTGATTTGCAGATTTACCACAACTGTTTCCTATTTATTATGAGAAATCATTGACAAGATCGGTGTCTCACATATAAGGATAGGGTATTAATTAATCTATAACAATAACATTATGGCAGCAGCTTCACTGACATTCTTGATCAGCAGGCCAGGCAAGTATTATGCTTAACTGATCCCCACTGGAAATTTATACTAAAGCCGAGCCACTATATAATAGATTGTTTGTAGTAAAAGATTATATTCTAGGAAAATTCAGCCCTAGTACTTTTCGGGAAGCCCCATATGGTAATTTTATCTTTTATAATATACCAGATACCGTAAGTCTCAAACTTTTTCTGCAAATGAAGGGCAAAAGTATGGGTGCATCCTATAAACAGTAACAAAGATTAGATTTGTTTATTATTCAACATCACTCATGGACGATAGATCAGTCAGCCTCATAAACCGAGTTTTGATGCACAGATGTGCATTTTATATCGGCCGTATTCTTACTGACAATAAATACCGTAACGGGACAAGCTAGAGTTCGGACATCAGTTGGCTATTAGCAACCAGTGCCTATTGCAGCTAAGCCAGTGCCTATTGCAGCTAACAGCAGCTCATGTTAGCGGTGGTTGTCACTGCATTATTTTCAATAAAAGAAGCGAGTACACTGAACCAACGTCCGAGTTCATCCTTGTGCCCACACAGGAATATTACCAAAACGGAGAGGATCAAGTAAACACTTTGAAGTCTACAGCTGATTTAATGAAGAATTGCAAGGTACAGAGCCGAGTGCGCTGGTTAGAGAACACGGAAAAGTATTCCATTCTTATTATTGTTAGTGTTAAAGATATTCCATTGGACTCATTTATTAATTGGGATAGTCACACAATTATAAATTTGGTGGAACACAGATGATTTATGGCAAATTAACATAAGCTGTGTCGCGAGGAAAACCCCAAACAAACTGCTTTGAGTGCATTTAACGCGACTCTGGTGCAGCATTCACTGACCACTCATAATGTGGGAAATTAGAAACACGCTTAATCCACAACAAATATATACCTTGCGGATATGAACACCAGAAAATACGAAAAATTTACAAAGATGAGATTTATCCTGTTTTGCTATCATTTTTTACATTTTCTCCAAGCTGTTGGTGCGTGCTATACACGGGTAACATAGAAAACACCAGAATTTGACCCTAAAATTAAGTGTTCGTTCTATACGCAAATGTGTATTATATTTGGAGAATCACGGTAAATAAATTGGGTCAAATTTACCCAACTAGCTATTATGTTATATAGGGCGGGGGTGACCAATGATTGGGTTATTTTTGACACAAGAATTTTAAGATGAAGAATTAGGGTCTTGAGATTCTGAGTGAGATCAAGCCAACACCTGATAGTGATTTCAACTTGTCTTAATATTTTTTACGATATTGTATATTGCACATACGGGCATCATCTTGTACCATTTCGCTTAATTTGCTGCACAAGAGCCTGGGAATTACTTATTGGAGGCAGTTGGATTCATAAGGGACTGAAGTCTATCAAATTTAAATGCTGTCTGATACAGGTGGGCTTGATTGGCCCAATCAGTGTTCTTTATAGAGAAACACCGGGGAACCTGTGTCCCCTTTTTCATTTTAGCTGCGTTAACTATGGTGACCTTACAGAAATGAGTTGTTCATGTCAAAACCTGGCCAACTTGAAGTAGAGCCGTTTCTTTTCTCCTGACTTACATCAGCAAGAGACACAGGGATACTTTGGGTTGCCATTGTAAATCGGCAGGTGATTGACCCATAATTTATGTAATCACCTCCAAAGTAGTTTTCAAATGGCTTGGATTTTTACAACAATCAATTTGGTGTGCCAAGTTACGTCAGGATCAGGTCATTATTATTTTTTTTTTCCATTTCAGTTGAAAGGAGATAACTACCTGTCAAGCCACAACAATCAACTGTATTGTACTATGCAATAAAAGGTGACAGGTGTCAGTAAAATATGGGTTTCAATTATGTACTTTAGTGAAAGACGTGGTAGAGTGACAAGACAGAAATTACAAGTTAATTTGATCTCTCGATTGCATATTGTTTCTGGGATTTTTTTTAACACCGTATATCTGAAAAACTGTAATACTGATGTCATGTGCAGTAATATTTCATTATTGCGGGCTATTATTTTTTTTGTCTGTTCTCTGATCCGTGGCTGATGGTTCTTAAGTGCAAATCGCAAAAACAAATGCTTAAGCAAAAAAATTATTAAATATGTTTAAAAAAGGTGATTACAACCTGAATTGCATTACCAAAGCAAAATACAATTGCAAATTGGGAACCACAAACTAAAAAAAATTAACCACAATCAAAAAACTAACCACATTACAAAAGATGAAATGCAACATCACATTGAGAATCACAAACAAAGGAAAATTGGCCGCATATAAAAACACAAAATCAATATCAATAAAAAATCACACAAAAAAGAAATTTATGGTGTAGTGATTTTATTTTTTGTTTGTTTTTAAATATTTTCTGTTTGTATTTTGTTTCTGCTTCCTTGTTTGCTGTTGAGTTTTGTCTCCATGTATTTTTTTTATAATTTTTTCTTGTAATTTTATTTTGTTCGCTTTTTTATGTTAGTTGTTGTTTGTGTTTTGTCTCTCGTAATGTGTGTTTTGAGTTTTTGAGATCTCCTTTTTGTTTGCTTAGTTATTTGTTATTGTGCTTTGTACTTCACGGCCGGCCACTAAAAAAGAAACAAACAAACAAACAAAGCTGTATAATGAACGAAAAAAAACATGCAAAAAAATCATGGTTTTGACATCATTATTTCTATTATATGTATTTTTAGAACATAACCCCACCATTTCCCATTTGTTTTTAAAGTACAGTACATCTTGCTAGCTTTGTCAAAAGCAACTGTTGATGAGAGAGAAAAAAAAATAAAATTGAAATAACCCCTCAGTGCCACGGCGATAATTAGCATAGCGGGGGAGAAAAAGAGGCACGGTGCGGGACAGATAATCATAGGGCCTTAATGTCTGCTGAATGCTATTAATCAGCAGCATTACCCATAGTGCCCTGGCTTTTCTTCACAGTTATCTCACAGTGTGGTGTGATGTTGAGCCTCCCCTCTTGATTCAATGCCGTGTTGGCGTGGTGTGAGCGCGTGTGTTTGTATGTGCGGCAATACATCGATGATAAAGATGAACATGTGCAGAACAGAATTAAGAGCGTTGGAAAGACGACGCCACGAAAAACACACAATTGAACGAGGTTTTCAAAGTACCTGAGTGCATTGATAGTCTATATGATTCCCTGATCTGAGTAAGTAGACGAGTGCCGTAACACAGTTCCGTATTTATTCCCACAATGCATGTTGGCATGCTGTAGTTGTGATCAGGAAACAAAGAGAGTAGCCTTTTTTTTTTTCCTCTCCAAGAATCATCACCCTAACCATGCCATATTTATTTACTTCTTTATTAATTATGTTCCTAAGACTCCCGGAATGACATTTGGGGGTTTTGAATGTTCAATTGCAAAAGGTTCTGTTCCATTGAGATGTCAGTTTGTACTACTACTACCACCAAAACTGTGCAAAGATGTCATGAGCTTTTGTTTGCATCAAAAAGAGCTGTCAGAATTCTTTACTCAAAACACAACCTGTCTTCAAGCACTGGTGAAGTCTGGTCTATGGAGGCCTCTTGTCACTGTATACTCTAATAGAATTTTTAGTTTAGTTTTACTGTTGTTGTTGCTGACGGTTTTTTCTTGTTTTATTTTACTCTTTCAGATTCTCTGCAGTATCCAGTTTTGGGCTGTCACTGTTGAATCGTTTTAAATTCAAATTGTCTTATCGATAATCCCAATTTGAATAATTATGTAATTACACATGTAATCACACATGACACATGTAATAGTGTCCTTAAAGTCACTAACACTTTGATGTTTCAACAATTTTCAATGGGTAAACTTGAGTGGAGCTGCAAGTTAGATAGGAGGAGACCTCAAACTTTCTGTTATTCTTCATCATTGTCTTGTTCTTATTATTATTCTTTTTGACGAGCACTCTGGGCACATTTGGCGTTTTACTGCCCCCTAACTTGTTGGAGTTTGAACATTTAAAATGGCTAGTACAGATTGTTGTGAGATATTACATGCTTTAGATATATAGCCCCAGTGCTTGCTACGTTATACTGTATTGTCTTTGATGAAAGCCAGCTATCTACAAAATCAGTACGAGTTTTTAAGCACACAAATAATGTCAGTCATTCGACCATGAGTGTTTGCACCTAGACAAGCAATGCAGTCATATATCAAGATGGTCTTTGCATATGTGTTTGTTTGTTGTTTTTTTTTTCCTGAAGATTGGCTGTGGTATTTTGCAATAAATTGACATTACTTTATTTTTGGCACTTTTTACTGATGAAAAGGATTATTGTCATATCCCTTGACTGTTTTGGGGGGAGATTTTCTCCTTTGCTACCACTGCCTGTATCTGCACTTAAGTTACATGTCAAAAATGGTAATAGCGCAAACATGTTTCTGATCTTAAGGCGGATCTTTTTAGACAACATAATTTTAAAGTATATTTACCCGACTTGGTCAACTTTTTTCACCACCCCTAACCCCATGTTTGCTGGTGGTAAAAATAAAACAACAACAAATAAAACTTCTCCTCCAGACCTGTTGAAGTCCATTTTTGCAAAGCCTTTTCAAAAAGCTGGTTAAAAGATGTCCATCCTCTCTCATACTTATATTATATAAAACCATCTATTCTGTCACGGTCCGCAGGGCCTCTGTGCGCTCTGTAATTGCAGAGAAGATTGAAAATAAGCGACTAAATGTTTTGACCTTTAGTTGCCGTTGTGCCACACAATGTCGGTTTGGATGTTCTGTAATTTCCTCTTTAATGATTCTGATGAAGACCTCATATAAATAAAGATGCAAGAAAAATATGTAATGTTTGTTCGTGTTTTCAAAGTGTTATTCCACAGCTTATTATGAGTAAGAATGTAGAAAAAAAAAGCTATTTTGGGACCCTGTGTGATTGCCCTGTAAGATTTATTTGGCATTAGCTCACCATTGCTTTGTGAAGGTATTAGCATGTGAATCTTTAGCCACATTGTGCAGCCAGCCACAAATGGCATTATATATTGTAACAAAATGTCAGGATTTGCCAGTATTTCTTGGGATGTTTATTTGTGGTATAGTCTCACCAGTTTGTGTTGTAGACATTTTGGGAAAATTGAATTTAAATGTCTGTGCAAGTGCAAAATGAACTGTTAGCATCCTTTTCCAACCCGTTTCCTTCCACCCCTTGTATGTCCTGTCCCTTTTTTGTCCCCCTGGAGCCTGGGGTGATGGCATTGCATCAACAACTCTATACATCATTTATCACTATGAGCATTGCTCATTTCTTTCAGAGCAAATATGTTTATTGTTGTTATTCACTCACAGGCCATTTATTTAATGTGTTCTCTCTCGTAACATTCATTGTTCACTGTGAGGAGTGAATGTATTGTGAGAAAATCAAACATGTATTTAAAGATAATGGACTGATGTGTGAGTGAATAGCTGGAAAGAAAAAAAAATCAGATCCCAGGTTTGTACTCAGGAGTACAAACATAATAGAAAGTCAACCAGAATGCCTTTTCGCCTCAGCAGTTGCAAAGTCTTCTTTTGTCAGTCAAGGCGCGGCCATTGCTGCTATTGTTCCGCTTTTGGGAAAAGGAATTGGATTTTTCTCCCCGCCCTCCCTGTTGTTGACTTCTCTCGCTCACCGATGGCCCCATTTAATTAGGACATTTCAGAGTGGTTTATTCACAAAAGGAAACTGTCTGTTGCTCTGACCAATTCATTTGGAATGGGCCACAATAGCGTCAGTGTCGCTAATTATATTGGAAAAATAAGTCATCAAACTGCTGAGCGGTAATTTATCAAAATTAATGTAGACTTTCGATGAAGTATAATTTGTTAGCTTTGAGCTGATTTTGGGCACTTTTGTCACGTTGATGTAGTTAATCACTCAATGTTGAAAGAAAAAAAAATAGCTAAGTGATTATTGGTGACCAGCCCAAAGATTAGCGAGGATTGTCTCCAGGTCAACTGGAATCATTTTTAAAAAATTGCATTTTGAAATTCTTTCAAGTGGCATTTTGCCTTTTACATCACCGCCACACATGACAAATATTCAATCATGCAAGTCAAGTTAATGGAAGTTATTTGTGTTGCTTTCTCCCCAACACACACATGCACCACCCTTACCGGAAGAAAAGGTCAGAATTTTAATGGCTTTGCCCACCGTGGTAATCACCTTTTGGTGTAAACCTGCAACTTCAGTGAAACGGTGTCAACGCATGCCGTCACTCGAATGTGACCTCTGCGTACCCCATTTGCACTTCAGGAAGTGAGAAGAGAATTTCAAAATATAAGAGTTGCAAGCCACTTAGATCAGACAAAAACGTTTTTTTATGAATCAGAGTCCAACGGGTCTCAGGCTGTGGACTAGTCAGTGTCCAAGTTGGTGGCCCCCAGCAGCATCTGCTAGTTGAATCCCTTTGACAACAAAAGCCCAATATGACAGTATGGAGAAGGAGCCAGATGGACTGTCATGGAAAGACAAGCCCCTGCGTGTACTTGACAATTTGACAATTTGACTTGTCATCAAATTAAAGAGGTGGCTGACATAAAAAAACAAAACAAAAAAACATACCAGTGACCGGAGACGACAAACACACACACACACACATACATATATATATATATATATATATATATATATATATATATATTCATTCCCCCTTTTCATGGAAGAGTCCGACTGTTTCCAGACAAATAAGTCAAGATTGCTTCCGTATAAACATCCAAGTTTCAAGTACAAAAAAATAGAGTTAATGGGGCAAAATGGACTAACTGGCTTCATCTGAATGTAGCAAAGAGCACAGCTGCTCCCCCCCTGCTGCAACGCTTGATTGGTTTAAGAATGCACGCTTAGGCAGATAATCAGCATAAATTCATGAGGAAAATTTTCAGACCACAAGTGTGTCCTTGAGGGAAGAAAGAGGCGTGACTATGTAGTCAATGTTGTCGCCACACTAGCTGACGCGCACCATGTCCTAATCCTTCCCCCTGGAACCCAGACGCCGTTAAACTGGCTGAAATGAGAGCCATGCAGGGAGTAAATGGAGGGAGACGACCGACCACAATGGCCAGGGAAGTGGCTGCTCTTGTAAAAAGGAGGATTAGAAGGAGAGAGATTCTTTTGCGTAGGCGTGCCAATAGAGACACAGCCCGTTGTTTACACTCCTGTAGTTGTTGGCCACTGTCCTTTTTGAGACGGCGAAGAGCGATTCAATTGAGCCAACCACTTCATTAGGTACACCTCTAAGATGGAATGACAATACTTTGAGTTTTCTGAGCGAGAAAAGGCATCTGCGCATCTCCACCTGTTTGAATGTCAGTGTCAGATTTGGAGCTACACCATCTCAGTTGGCCAAGACGCCACCCCCCGCCATTCACGTAAAGTACAGAAATTCTGGGCTTGACCTAACGGATCCAAAAAATTTCATTTTAGAACCAAAGCATCAATTGCTGTAAGGTTTCTATTTTTTCTGTAGATATTAGTAGCAGTAGTAGTAGTGGTTGTAGTAAACATGCATGAAAACAACAAACTTTGCACACCTATCGGTCCTGGTGAAAATGTGATTATTTATAGACGATGAAAAGAAAATGGTGGCGCCCAAACCTTCTTATTCCGGTATATTTTCCCTATACCTACGAAAATTGGAAGGCAAGGGTAGCACCCCAAGACGTACAAAAAAGTCTGTGGCCGTTTTATGCTAGTATGTACAGAATATGAGCTATGAATTTTTGAGTGTCCAATTTTTACCCATTTTTGTACATTTACTAGGAGCACAGTTTTGCTTCCTTTTCATATACGGTTCTTCCGAGTTTCTTCAAATTCGGGCTGAACCATCTCCAAGAAAAAAATGAAAATGATTTTTCAAAATACGAGTTGACGGGGGTGGTGCATAAAAATCTCGTTTTTTTGGTACTGCGTATTAGCTCTTGTGTAGTCTACATTTCAATAGATTGTTGAATTGAGTGTAGACTGAAACCTATATCGGGTTGCTTTATATTGTGAGTGTATATTATGACATGAAAGCATGAGTTATACTTCTATGGGTGGTTTTAGTCATTCAGTCTCACAATTACCTCTGAGACATTTCCCATTCAAGCACTTGAAAATTACACATGCAACAAACTGTTTCCTAAAGCCTTTTTACTATTAATATTGCAGCTAATTAAAAATCGTGGAAAAGTGCAAATATTTGTGGACAAACACACACTCACTTATTTGGTGGGAAAGTGAAAAGTGAGAAAGTGAGACAAACTGCAGAATATGAGCTCAGGATTGTGTACGTGTGTGTGTGTTTTGTGTGTGTGTGTGTGTGTGTATATGTATATATATATATATATATATATATATATATATATATATATATATATATATATATATATATGTGTGTGTGTGTGTGTGTGTGTGTGTGTGTGTGTGTGTGTGTGTGTGTGTGTACTACTATGTGTGTGCATGGGTGTGTATATTACACTGCCATGGCATACAGCATTTCAGCAAGCATAAACACACCCTTTTAAATAAACACACGGGTTCCACATCAACATGGTGTCATTATTTGTGATGCACTCCATACACTGCATTTTTGCCATTTTATTCAGCAGCAAATATAAGCCCTCTGCATGTCTTGCTTTATTCAAATGGAAAACAAAGATGAAAATCGCCTCAAAAAGTCGCAGCGCAAGTAGTAATTTCTGACAGTGTTAACTCTCATTGTCAGTCCAGCATTTTTTCAAGCTGAAAATTGTAATCGTCCCTCCCGTCAGTCAATGGTTGATCCGTCACTCACCCCTATTATAACAACACCCTTCAGAATTGTTTTCATTAAGCAGTACTCTTTACAGCTTATCTATCTAGATAGACTATCTAGATTTTTAACTTCTTGAAAAACAACTTGTATGACCGTTATATAAAATAAAATTCACATTTTACCACATGTCATACGTCGCATACACTACTAAGTAAAAAGCAAAATTTTGCTGAGCTTAATTTACAAGATTTGATTTTTTTTTTCGAGGGGGGGTTAAAAACTTTCTAACTAATTTCTAATTTCTTTACTAAGACCCAATCATGGTGACATTGTCACTGCGCCCACTGGTTACATGACTGCTGTCACCTGTTTGCCCGCAGAAAGGCATCCCGGAATGTTTTATAGAACTATGGGCAAGCGATTTATTCATTCCAATCATTTAAAAAGCAAAATAACAAAAAAATTCTTCATACTTAATCCTTGCTTTTTATTTTCGACCTGTACAATGAATATGCTAAACAAGAATGTGCTGTATGCAGTTTACTTCATGTAACCATGACTCTGAAACGCAGCACAAACACTCTGGTACTCAGCCAGTTAATCATGGGTGTATATATGTATGCTTCTTGCCTTTTTAGACTATGTTTACACTTCCATGCTCCCAAGTATATAATAGCAATTGAAACATATCTTGCAAATTTCAAAGATTTATCTGATACATTTGAGCTACCCTGCTAAATCATACTGTGCTCATTGGAGGACCTCCTGGACTTCACTATGTCTCATGTGTTTGGATGGAATGCAACTAACTCTGCTGACTTGCTGAGACAAAATGGCTGGGTCTCGGAGGATAGAAGATGAGAGAGACTACCTGGTCAAGTTAGGCTGATTTTCTCCTCGTTTATCCTTTCACTTGATGCACCCTGATCTGTTGAAACTCCTTCCTAGTATCAGTCATCTGTCTTTAGCTGGGTGCTTTGTGTTCTCCAGTCCTGGTGTGGTATTATGCCTGCATGCATCATGGACCCGCTAACAAATTACATGGAGTAGCCACTCTGCTTCCCCTCTCACTCAGCTGTCAAGTGGAAGCAGTGAAGCATTCTCCTTTCTCTCCACTCCACTGTCATCCAGCCCTCCATCTCGCCAAGCAGTCCTCCTCTTCTTGGCATGCCTCCTCACCCTCACGCTTGCCATCCCCCATCATTTCCTATACCTGCTGCGTCCGTCGGGGCCCTCTCCATCATTCTCCTTCATTAATCCATCCGTCCCCATCACTTGATTCAAATGCACATAAAGAAGAGTCCGACATCTAAAGTCCAGAGCATGGAAGTTCCAATGCAAAGTCAATAGGATAGTTTAATCACTTATAGACAAAACAAGAAAAGCACTCTATAGTGCACAAAACTTATCAGCCTTTACATTTAAAAAGTAATGGTTATTTTTGCCTTTCCAACTGAAACGCTTCCAGCTATGCTTCAATGCTTTGTGTTGCACTTGAGAAACCGCCAATAATGTCATTACCTGGCATACCGTGATTCTTCAATTAAACAAGTTAGACATGATTAGGATGCCTTAGTAGAGATCTGCGCTCCATTGGGTAGTTCACAGTTTGGCATGCGTTTCCCTCTGGGATTTTTGCGTGCACACATCAGAGCTTGTTCCAGTAATGCTTATGTTGCGGGAAAATTGTAGAGTTCAGCTGTATATTGTGCTTTTTTTTTTTTTTTTAAAGGTTCCTCCTACAGTCTAGGTGCCTGAGGGGTGTGCGTATACCTTGACAATTTAGAATAAACGCAGTCAAACTATGTGCATGGCATCAGCGCAGCCAGACATGACTGATGAATAGTCTGCCAGTGGAGCCCTGACCTCTGAAGGTCGCCAGGTTTTTATCTGTTTGACTAGTCACATGAGCACACATATTCATGTACAAGGACGCACACATAGTATAAGCAGTGAAATGCACCACTGCCTCTGTCAGCTACGCTGAGAATACGTTTATTAACCAAGCAGGATTAACTCATAACTGCTCATATATATATATATATATATATATATATATATATATATATATATATATATATATATATATATATATATATATTAGTGCTGGGCGATGGGTCTTAAAAGTGTATTGCGATATATTGGGAAGTGTTTATAAAAAAACATCTCTAGCATATATATTAACAATGATGTGGACATGCTTTTTTTATATAAAAAAAAGAATGTGTGCTCATAGATGTCAATGATGTGTGACTTCTGAAAAAGAATAAATAGAAGTTGTCTATTCTAATAACTTCCTTCTGTCATCATCTCCCTTGATACTGTGTTTGTGAGGTTTATTTATTTGGTATGCATTGACTTTTGCTAATACTCCCACTTGCTGTTTGGTAAGTACTTAAGTGTAAATATAACAGAATTATAATTTTACTGTTACTCATAACGACGAAAAAAAAAACAAGGTGTGAAAATGAGACTTGTTGAGTCGTGACAAATGCAAAATGCAGCTCCAGGTTTTCACCAAATGAGCAAAATATGTCTGTATAAAGAAAGAAGCAAAAACTCTCAAATAGTCTTGTGTTTCCTTTCACCCGAAAAATGGCCAAATATGTTCTGTGCTTTCTTTGGGCTGCAGGTAGTAATTACTGATTAGACTGTGGAAAGTGGGGAGAAATGCACTGTATAATCAGCAAGCCCGTTCACAGTGGGAGCGGTTGACAATGGTTTGTAATTAACAAGATAATTGGTATGAGATGGCAAAGATTTCTCAAGTTCTTTCTTATTTTCTTGTCATTCTGCTGTCTTCTATTCTGTTGGTCACTAACAGTGTCACAGTAGCTTGTGTTTCAGATTTAGAGGTGATTCAAGTTGGATTGAGTTTTGTGCATATGCTTTCAAACCAACCAATGTTTATTTTGTAATTTAGGAAGTGCATCATTGTGAATAGTATAATTTTAATAAAAAGGATTGATTTAATTTGGATGGCTAAATACCACCATAATGGTCTTTACATAGCAGCTTCTTTCTTTCCGCTTGAAAATCTCTCTTTGTACGTCATGTTTATTCATATGTCCACTAAATAAATGAAAACATATGTGGCTTTCTTTTGAAGGATATTTATCTCTACTGTTTCCAATTATATATTTCAAGATTAAGATCATAGTGCCAATTGTTTCCTTAACAATGTTTATTACATTGCTGTTTTCCTCCAAGCACATTTAATAAGTGCAGATTTTGTGTATACATATATATATATATACCTTTTTTCTGCCTCACAGTGACCATGTTATGCCTCTGCAAGCCACATCATGCTTTGCTTCATGACTTAATTCAACATTAGGAAGAGTGCTTGACTTGATTATACGTTGCCACACTTTGTCTAGTTTGATGTTTAATAGCTTGAGCATCATTAGAATTAATCATAGGTGTATTTTACATTACTGCTGCTGCATTGGATTATCAAGCAAACATGTTTTATTATGAGAGAGAAGAGGGAAGCATAGTCTACAGCTAAATTGATGAAGCATGAAGAGTATTAATAATGTATAAGATTTTCAAAATTCAATCTGGAAAAGGTGCGCTGTTAAAGAAGAAAAAAAAAATAGTACAACATAGCCGAGTGTATATTTGACAGGTGACATGATTCTTTTTCATGTAATTGATTTGCTTTGCCATTTGTTTTCCCCCTTTTTTCGTGTTCTGTGGAGCATTGGAGGCAGCTTGTGTGATAGATGAACCTGATGGAGTTCATTTTTTCCCTCTCCACACCACTGGGTAGCCTCCAGTGCTGCTTTCCTGAGCAGGTTATAGCTGAATAGTAATGTTCCTCACTTACTAAACATGCCGCCTATATGTAGGTTTCCAGGCTGCACAATACAGGTGGTTATTTTTCTTTTTTTTTGCAGAGGAAATTGGGCTGTGTTAATAGATGTTTTTAAAAAAAAAAAAATATATATATATATATATATATATATATATATATATATATATATATATATATATATATATATATATATATATATATATATATATATATATATATACATAAAAAAAACAAAAACAAAAAAAAAACATTGGGTTTAGTTTAGTACAATAAATGGTCCATCACTTATCAATATTGGTGTCTTCGACTTATTGGTTGCTTTGTCCATTCATGGAACTCTTTTGTGAAGTGACATTTGAGATAATCACCTTTGGGTCATTTTAAGGAAGCTTCACAAGATATCTTGTTGGGTTAAAAAAATCCTCAGCAACGGTGCTCATCGTCCACTAATCTCTTATGTTCTTACACTATTATTACAATGTCCAACAAATCAAAACCAATATCCCTGACATACGCATGGTTTCGCCAAAACATGTCATTTATATAAATCAAGTTGCCAAACACTATGTAAAACTGTAAACAAACAAAACCAAATCGAATTTGCCCAAAATGATTCCCCAAAGTCACGTTTATGGTCATGTATGAAAAAATACTTATTTCTGGTTTTCTCTTTTTTTTCTCATGTGCTACACTTGATGCTTCTTCTAACAGGTAAGAACTTTTTCTCAGTCTCTTTTTGTCCACTCTGTTCACAAGTGTGCCATTTCATTATATGGGTTGCATCACATCTTCTGTCAGTGACCTCTCACTAACAGGCCAAGGCGCCAAACATAAACCTCTGCAATGACCCGAACCACAGGTCAACGCCACGGCGTCATACATCACTTGCGTCCCGGTGTGTTTACCAGCAGTCGAAAATGAGATGGCCTTCGAGTGTTGATGCATCACCGCTCACTTGGCATACTTAACTTAGACCCGATGACTCATCAAGCGTGCTCATTTTCAAGCCACACTTTAACTTATTCACTCAGTCACAACACGCCTCCCTTCTCACCTTCCTTTGCAATTTTATCCTCGGTGGCGCTTTTCCCACACGTTTTATCAAGTCAAGCAATGTGACAATTAGGGCTGAAATAGCGTCATTATTCACAACTCACTCTTGTTTATTGTGTATCATTTCTTTGATTTCCCCTTTTCAGTCAGCATGTCTTTCTTCCTCCTTATCATGTCATGCGGTTTGCCCTCAAATACTCAATTCTATTTTTATTGTGGTATGAGATCGAACAGCTTGCTGGGCGGGAGCAGAAACCACAGTAATTACCACAGTTATGTCAGGCGGAGCTGAGGAATGTAGCCCAGGGAGGGGAAAAAAAAGGCCACTGTGTGGTGATGCCCCGCTTGAAATTAATAGCGAATTGGAAATGAATCAATCGCTAATGAAAAGTGTGTTGACTCTTTTACTGCTTTTATGACTGCCGAGCCCCCCCATCTTCCATGACGCGGTCCACCTGTATACACAGAAAGTGGCGGCACCCGGCTATGTTTCTCTCGCTCACTCTCATCATGATCATCTCTTTCTCTCATTTCTCTGTAATGATTTTCTATTCAAGCATAACGACTCTTGCTTTTAGCAACCCTGATTCTCATTGCAATTCAATTGAGGTATGAAAAAGCAAAACAGATCATTTGGTTCAGGTTTGTTAAAATTTCCATCTTACACAGAGGGGCCACAATGAGGTAAGTATAATTGGCCATTATTGCTATGTTCACGGCGTACTTGGCTCACTATTGTACTCAAAATTAAATTCTATAATGAGTCACTGATGATGCCGTGGTACGCTTGCCTGACTTTGGTTCAGACCACATGGCTTTAGTCCAAATAAAAAAACAACTTCACGAGGCTTTTAACAAGTCTGTGCCCTTCTGGGTGATATTCTAGTTTTATCATCATTAAGATTATATAAAAAAAAAAAAAAACAATGCAAGTATGCCAAAGTAAAATATTTTATAAGTGGTGTGAATACATCAGATTAGTTGTTGTTATAATTGTTATTTTTTAATCATGTTAATCTAATTTTGAATCTTAAACTTTATGCTTTCTTTATGCTAATTAGATACATTTTTATGCATTTGGGTTTCTTATTCAAGTTTATTTGGGGTTTGAAAACAGAGGTTAATCACTCCCTGAATGGTGATTGGATGTCATTGTTTCTAACATAACCAGATGGGTGTGTTGTGAATGGGAGGGTAAGTTCAGGAGCAGAAGGAAGACGTGAAAATGGAAGAGCTTGTGAGAGAAAAAAAAAAAAAAAAAAACAATGGCAATTTTGGTAAGGTTAAAGAAGAAGGTTGCTTCCCACAAAAGCAGCTCAAGTTTAGCCTACCTCATAAACGCAAAGCACTCAGGGCCATTGTTCCAGGTTGGGAGTGCAAAGCACTACTGGTGAATTCAGGCCATACAGCTCAGCACTACAAGTAAGTAGAATGCATGCTAATTAGCATTAGCATAGTACAATTAGCCCTCCAACATACAACAACTCCAAAACGTGACCGTGCAACAACACAAGCCCAAAACCACACATGATATCTTTAGAATTTATTAATCAACATAGCACAACCCAACTATTGTAAATTGACTTTTATTTATTTATTTATTTATTTTTAAGATTGAGAATATATAAAGATCATCATCTTATACCTTTACCAAACGGGTAACAAGAATGGAAGAAGCACGTAGCATGGCGTCACAATGCGATTGTCCATGCACCACGCACACTCGCTCTCATGTCATGAATACATAAATTGAAGTAAAAATAAAAGTAAAGTAAAAGCATACGTTTGCAAAGCAGACTATGTAAAACAATTCAAGAATAAAATATTCCATGTTCACTATCATTTTCTCATTTTTTTTTCTTTAGAAATGCACTATGTTACGGCATTAAATTATATTTGATGATAACTTCCCCTGAAGTGCCTTTACGTACCCACAGGGGACAGCAACCCCCATTTGAGAACCACTGGATCAAAGTATACCTCCCCTGAAGTGTTGTATATGCTATATATCCTGGATTCATTACCTAGTTATGCAGTAAACTTATATTGGTTTCATCTACGGTGCTATAAATGGAATCTCACATGCCCTGCCTCATAATTGTTGGAGGGAACCATGTGGTCCTTTTATCAATCGATTAATTTTAGGCGGAAAGATATAATATCTGAGACTGGGATGAGCAGTGAAGGGAAGCCTGGATGTCACTTATCCAGGGAGTGCAAGGACCCAGGGCTCAGTGCACATTAGTTGACTGCTCCCCAAGGATTTCCAGATCATTTCTCTTCCCTGACGTGGAACATGGCGCTACCCATGGGTATCTGACAGAGTGACATCATCTCTGTATGTGTGTGCTTGTGCCTGTGCTTATGACCTACAACTTAGGTAGGTCATCAGCACAAATACTGTTCATTTATGATGCATTTTAACCCCTGTAAGGGTCAAAAAAAGTCATTCGCTAGACATTATTTATTTACATATACTTTTTGCTCACCAACCACTGAGATAAGTGGTCCATTTTTTTCTTGAATAGGGGACAAGTTATCTGTTAACATTTCTGCCGTTTATCACATTTATAGGAATTGCCACCCAGATGTGCATGTGGAGGTATACTGCATTTCATATGCAGTTTTTTCTTTAAGTCGATACATGATGGTTGAACTACCACCACGTTTGTTCTACATTTATACTCAAAGCAGTTAAAAAAAAAAAATGATGATGCATTGGATGTTGTTTCATAGTGTAAGAACTATTTTACTGGGAAAGTCATAGCTTTTCTTTATATTCCATTTATGTCACAATACCATCAAAATAACACACTGTTAAAGGTTATTTCGGAATTAGTAAATATATATTTCATTGATAAAGGAAGTTAGTGACGTGAGCTATTCATGATGTACTTGGTAACCATTTGTTTTAATTTAGCATTTAATGCTTTAAATAATAATAAATATCATGTATATATTATTAAATTATAATACTACTAATAATAAAACATTTACCTTTTTTTTTCAAGTGTTTGAGTAAAGGAGAGTCCAAAAAAGGGACGTCCGAAATGAGTCAAGAACGAAAGTAATAAAGACCTGAGTTTAGCTAAACACTTAAAAAAAAAAAAAAATAGCACCTGGAATTGATTATCTGTACTTAAAATAAAGATAAAATTGTGTCTTTGGAAGTGAATAGTAACCATTCAATAATAAACTAACTTTTTGTAAAAACTCAAACATTTCTTTCAAATTATTCAAATAAAAGGTCAGTGCTCATTTTAAATGAGATTTTATATATATATGTATATAATATATATATATATATATATATATAAAAAACATATCTGTAGTATATGTATCTGTAGTGATATCTGAGTACTTTATACTGAAGGGAAGAGTCTGACCTGAGACCTCAAGTCATGTAATTAACTGGAAAAAAAAAAAAAAAAAAAACATAAGTGAGAGAGAAGAGCTGCCTTATCATGCAAGAGAAACCTGCAATCATCCTTGGAGGGAGATTAGTGTGCGGACTGGTGAGCCTGTGAATACCCTTCACTGTGTGAGCAGGTGGCCTCCCATATCAAGTGCAGCACATTAATCCAGCCAGTTAACAAATAGGCAGCCTGGCTAATAGAGCACTGCCAGAGGCTTATGTTTCCACCATTAGAGGGGGGAGTCGTTTAATTTGTCTCTGCTTTGGACAAGGATAGAGAAGGAAGAGGTGATCAAATGAGGTAGGGATTGATAAAGCAGGAAAAAAAAAACTACAAACATAGCTGGGGGAAAAGTGCCAAGCTTGGTGAATGGAGAGATGTGAGATTGTGTTGTTGTCAGCAAGCTCAAACACAGCCTGCTGTTCGCTCGAAATGTTTGCCTGGCGTTTTGTCAGTCATAAGCGGTGTCAAGTGAACTGCACATAATTTGTTTGGAAAAGGCCCAAGAGAATTATCGGCATAAACTCACCACTTCAGATCCACGGTGCAATTCGTTCGAAGATTATGGATGAATGATGATTACTCCAGCGCACACTATACATGTTTCCTTTAGTCATCTTAAATTTAAATATTGACCTTAATTTTGAGTGCAAAGACACGGAGCATAGCATTTTGATTGTTCTTCACTCCCATGCTGCATAATAAAATATGTTTTTTTCTTTTCTCATGGCACTGTTATTCATGTCTTATCCGGATAAAACAGTATTTCCTTCATTAACATTAACAAAAGCAAAAGCAAAATAAACTTTCAACAACTGCTTTTTTACAGCATTTACACAGGTTACAGCTTAGTCTTTTGCGCTGTTTGGTGTAATTGCACATCGACGACACTAGGTAGTGCTGTGGCGCTCTCATTGTCAAAGTTGTGCAGGGTTTGAATTTTTTTAATTGTTGTCAACATTTTTTTTCTAAATCACATTACTGATTAATGTGATCTAGGAACAAAATTGGCACAATGATTTGTACCTTTCTCTTCAGGTTAAAATATTTAAGATATTAACATTAATGTTCCGGACCAACTTATGTGGTACATTTATTATTAGTTATTCTTGTTTTTTAAAGCTTCAGATGGTTTGATTGGTCAAAAATGTGTCTAGATTGAATAAAGATTGACAATTTTTTTGGTTTTGATTTCAGGCATTTTAATGCACTTCAAGCTGGATTTTTTTTTCAGATTCAAAATAAACTGTAAACTGTAGTAACCCCTGTAAAAAGTCAACATTTGCTAAAAGCTGATTTAAATAGCTTTTTCCCTTTGTCAGTGTTAAAAATTATACTGTTTAAATATCTAAAATCCATGGATAATGATCTCATTTGTAATCAACACAGCAAATGGGGGCGCACAAAATGTTTTCTATGTCCTTGGACGGGGGGCATTCCAAAAAATAATTGAGGAGCACTGCAATAGAAAATGACTATCTAAGCTCTTTTTAATATCAGTTATGAACTAGCCATTGATTAATTATCCTCGTCCACACCCAGCCTTATTTCCAAGTGACGCTTCTCAGATTACCATAGCATTCACACGAACAAAGGATTCAATTGGCAGAACTCCTCTGGGAATGTGTTTTTTTTATAATCCAGTTGTAATGAGTGAAAGTTAAGGAAATGTGAAGCTCTAAGCAGGAATAAGTCATTGGACATGCTGAACTAGCCTGGGAGGGCCTGAGTGCTCAAAGAGGCGCATAATGCTGTCGGATAGCTCCTAAATGAAAGTGACGTGACAGCGTTAATGAGACAGCTTCACATTACACGCCGTTTCTGCCGCAGGGACACATTATAACTGACTTAATGAGAGGAGATATCGTACGCAGGCAAGTATGTAGTATGGAGCGATGAGACCACCGGCCTTGCTGTTTGAGGTACAAGCCACCGCGGCATGCGAGTGGTTTGTTATAGTGGCAGACAGGATGGGTAAGAGGCAAACACGCTAGAGGAGTTCTCATTACTGACGGCAGGTCAGGCTTTGCTTTGTCAAAAACAACAGGCTTCAAATTAGAACACTTGACTGCCAGTCCGGGGGTAGAATTCATTTCAGCTTCAAGTTATCCGAAGTTACTGTATAGCTTCAGGAAACGGTGGCAGTTTATCTGTTGTGATTTACCTTTTGACGCGACGCTTTAAAGAGAGGATAAGGTAATAGTGACTGAGGTAGTAAGAGTGAGCTGAGGGAACAAGAAGGGAAAGGGTTTGTTTTGTTGGAAGCTACTTTCATTTGTTGTCATATGTAAAAATGAAATTATGCTGGCGGCGTGCAGGTCATCATTTGCAAATGTGCAGGTATAAATCTCCTCAATAGATTCACTCCTTCCGAAGTTCTTGAGAAGCAACCCTTTAGTGAAGTGGGAATTGACGTTAGTCATCTCAAACACTTAATGTCGAGCACAGTGCTAGAAAACTTTACAAATACTAAAAATGCTTCAAAATTTGGATAAAGGACTTTCAATTGAAAATTATTGTTCATGTACTATTAATACCTTTCAAAAAAACGACAAAGACTTAAAATAATAATAATAAAAAACACATGATAAAACATAGCATCAGATATTCTCTGAGTGAACCTTGTTTATATTACACTATATATATATATATATATATATATATATATATATATATATATATATATATATATATATATATATATATATATGAGGACGAGCTGCGTTGCATTCGAATGCTGTCAGTTATTTCAATCCAGACAGAAAAGGCCATTGATGCAGTAAACCTTTATAACTATAATAATATAATGTGTTGATAATATTCGTTATCGCTTAATAAAATATGTTGCTTCGGTTCCTTGGGATTAACCTGCCAAAAATAAAAAATCATAAATTTGAAAGTTGGTCCTCTAAATTATTCACAAAACTGCACTGCAAAAAAAAAAAAAAAATGTTTGTATGTCTGACATTTCTTAAAAGTAAAACACCTGCTAACACATCTCATTTGTCAACAAGTCCATGAATAACTTGTCTGCTTTTCAGTAATTACAAGTGTTTCCGTTGAAAGCGTTTGCCATCTGCTTTCTCGCCACAGTAAACGTTTCACATGCACTCCAAGCAGGTGGTTTCTTACCTTTTAAAGGCATAATTCAAAAGCATTATTAGTGAGTCTTAGCAAGTGGCAAGTGTAGCCTCTGTTAATTTATGCATTGCTGCTTCGCCTTGTCACCGCTCTTGAGCTTCAAGGATTTTACTTCCAACGTAAAGAGGAAGGGTGGAGAAAAGAAACTGTGTGAGTGAAGAAATAACACAGGAAATGTGACTGTAATGCAGCTTGCAAGTGCAAGCGTGGATTTTCTACTTGCTCTCTGACCAAATCCCACCATTTCAGGAGATTAACCTCGGCATGCGATAAATGTTCGACTTTTTCTTCCTCTCCAATTGAAGCAAGAAACTCCGGAAGCCACCGCCGCATGTAAGATAAAAAATGATCACCTAATTCACTCAAGCACAAAATACAATTCTGGTAGAAGAGGGAAAAGCGGGCAGAAGTCGTTGGCCCACTCCCTTGTGTTCACGTTTCACAATTCTCCTCATTCAATTCTTATTAAACAAAGTACTTATTCAGACAGACCCGTTCATAGCTAATAAGTTGTGGCACTATAATTTTCTACAAAATGTCTTCTTTTGCTCAATCCTGTGGGATTAATCGCATTGTTGGGTGCTTTCAAGTACCCATAATGCACCTCACATGTGGCGGCTTCCGCTGTTGATTGCTGAAGGTGCCCTCTGCAGATTGCTGGTAGCCGCTAAGCCACTTAAAATGAGCTGCTAAAATGTAGCGTGATTGCCCTTCGTTTCCTTCCTATTTCTAGTTTGGAAGGATAATAGTCAATGTAAATGTCACAATTTGACTTTGCGAAATGTTTAATTTGAGGTCCTTTATGCCCATGGACCTTTAAATGTAAAATCTCCATCATTCAATCCGTGTTCATTATCCTTCCTATGGTCACTGGCTTGCTGGTGCCTATCCCAGCAGTTTATGGGCAGGAGACAGGGGGGGGGACACTGAACTGGTTGCCAGCCAATTGCAGGGCACATGGGCACAAACAATCATTTAGGCATCCCTGCACAGTTAAGGACAATATAGAGTGTCCATCCCACGCAGGCACAGGGAGAACATGCAAACTCCACACAGCAAGGCCAGAGCAAGATGGAATTGATATCGGGACTCTTAACTGTGAGTGCATCAAGGTGCCTGAAAAAAAAAGAAAAGAAAAAGAAACAATGAAAGTTCTCATTCAAGATTCAATAGATTTATTGTCATATGCAAAGCAGGATGAGCAGGATGAGCAGGATAAATTGGGACTGATAATTATCAGATATCCGGAATTAAGGAGAAAAAAGCTCAGATTTTAAATTTTATTTAGTTTTTTTTCAAGCGCTTCAACACAACAAAAAGAATCCAGAGATTCACAGACGTTGCCAAAAGAAAAAAAAAATCTATTATGACTTGAAAATCATAATATTAAAATCCCTCTCTTGTTAATTTTCTTATTAAATAATAACATCTCAGCAGCCAAGCACGACTGGCACTGGGCCTTAACACTTCATCATTAAAAAAAAAAAAAACTCTCCCGGGGGTGTTTATTATTTGAAGAAGTCATCCAAAGACTCTGCCTTTAATTATCCATTAGCAATTAGATGTGTACCTCTTCCATCTCTCACCTTTATTTTTGTCCTGCTCTCTGTATGACTCACTGGCAAACACATTTTATTTACCTGAAAGATATGGAAGTATTGTTAAAGTAACTGGAAGAATTGATGAAAAAACTTTTCATTTACCGTGTGATAGCCTGAAGAATCAAATAAATGCATTAAATTGTTTTTCCTTTGTTTTGTTTTTGTTTTTGTTTTTTTGCGGAATAGCTCCTACGCAACTGAATAATGCATGAGACCAAAAATGCTTAATTAATAAGTCCACCAGCCCACCATTACCCCCACAACATAAATTAATGAGCTCACCGGTCAAGCAGGGACCAGCAGTGTATAGCGGAGAAGGCCAGTGATACCGTGTGAGAAAGTGGGCGGGTTATGATTATGATTAGAACCTGTGAGTCAGGAGCACTTCTAAATTTGTCATCAATGCCCACAAGATGAGGCATCCAACAAAGGGTGATTTTTGCAATGGTGTTGCACACATAGTGGCAACGGACGGAGGTATTTGAATATTACCGCTGATGAGGAAAATACATAAACACTCCATCTTGTTGGCAGAGCCTGTTTGTCTGTCCCTGCAGAGTGTTGAACGTATGCCACCACTGTGCCGGCCTGCATCCTTGTGATAAAAGGAGGGAAAAATTACACAGGCTGTCTCTGGCCACACACAAGCATCTTCATTAGTGAGGAGTGACTGACTATGTTGGCTGAAATGTCACTAGGCCAAACTGTCTCTCAAAGCTAATGACCTACAAGTCTTTGTTAGATAGTGCCGGATTGTTTTGGCAGAGTTGCGTTTACGTATTTGTTTGCTAGGTAAATATACTTTACAGCAGCGCCTATACCCGATGTTCTGTTATAAGGCTTGCTCTTATCGCAATTGCTTCATCGAAAAGTACGGTACAGGCGAATCTTTGGTGACATTTTGGCGAACATTGGCAACCTTGAACGCACCTTGATATCAATGGAGCCGCGAACTTGGTGGGCACCCGCCAAAGCTCTGCCCTCAGCAGGAGAGAAGCTTAAGATAGTCCGAAACAGTCTTAATGTTTCTGAAACGGTCTTATTTAGTTTTTGTGTTCAGTAGAATTTTGAGAATTTTCACAATTGACACCAAAATCATTTAGAGCCTTAAAGGAACAGTGTGTAAGATTTTCAATAAAAAGAAATTAATTAAATGATTGTAAATTTCAAAAATGTGCAAATGAATGTGTTCTTAAAGACCAACAGTATGTTTTTAACATCCTCATAGTTCTAGTTATCATAAAATCATGTTACATGGGGGGTGGCACTTCTCCGGAGGCGGCCATGTTTGTTATAGCTATGGACAATGATAAATGCTGTCCCTAAAGAAAAACGGCCTAAATCTTACACACTATCCCTTTAATTCCACACAGAAGCGGATTTTGGCGAGTGTCATTAAAGGTAGCAACTCTTTTGATCTTGTCAGGTTTTGTTCAAGCTCACAATTGTTCTTAAGGCATTCCAAAAACATTCTGGAACAGTCGTGTATGATCTGTAACAATTCTAAAAACGTCTTAAGAACTATCGAACAAACCTTGACATATTTTAGCCAAGGGATTGCACGCTCCTAGTAGTGTGACAACTAAGTGGTCATGCTATGATGAACTTTAACATGTTGTCACATTCTGGATGAAATTTCAGCTCCCTATCCTCTTCTTTCAATGTGTTCCCTTTTTTGTGAAATGCATTTGATTTAAAGTTCAAAGGATTTGAAAAAGGGTTAACGCTATGATTGTTTACACACTTAAATTGAGTTATTATGCTATTGAGAGTTTAGAGTGATTGTTTGAGTTATTATTGTTATTACTTTGAGTATTACTATATCGTGATTGAAAAAAATGTCATTAATTGAGGGTGCGCTTGTAAATCCGGTGCGCCTTATATATGGAAAAAGTTTTAAAATATGTCATTAATTGGGGTGTGCCTTACAATCCAGTGTGCTTTATAGTGCAAAAAATATCGTACTATAGCTTAGTTCAATGATAAGGCCTGCACAAATCTCATTTAAACTAAAAGAAAACTGTTATGGGCTACATACAATGACAAGCGAATCTGAACCGGATTCTTTAATTTGACACCTGGGCTCATTATCAACTCCTATCTCCTTGTCTTCTTCGTTCCTCAATGCTGTTGATGATGGAGCCTTTTTTTGGACCATTTTCCCTCCTCTCCTGCTGTTGATTTATTCACAGGGCTCGGAGTTCATTTGCCAAGCCCCCTTTGGTAGATTTAAGAAGACAAACAGTGCAGCAAATCCAGCAGAACAGTGTTAGACTAAAAGACATTCTGCTCCGCCGCGTGGTTAATCGTAACGAAAACAGTGTCGGATCAGCGCTTAAACCTTGTGTCTTTAGGCACAAATCATGCTCGATATCAAGCAGCGAGTCTTTGAAGTGTTTGGTGTCTGCCACATGGCCTCAGAGAAAACACTTTCCTCTTTCTAATACATTTGCATGCGCTTACAATAACAACCGTGTGCGTTAGCTTGGAATGACATTCATCTACATTTGTCGGAATTGATGTTTATGCTTACCAACGACACTGGCGGTCAGTCCTCGAACTTTCACATGTCAGTACGGATGATAAAATAATGATATGCAGTCCCACGCACTTTAACAGCAGGATGAGCTGCAATTACAATATTTGGCAGATAAATGCATCCTAACAGATGATCAGCCGCTGTGCACGAACCAGTTAACGCAACATAGACGGCACACTATTTATATGCTTGAGGGAAAAGTGTATTAAAGCATATTAGAGCTAACAATAAAAATGAAGATAGAACTGTGGGCTGGCCCGGCTTATCCTTGGCGGAGACTCAAGCGTTCGGATTTAGAACAACGCAGCTCTCCAAGAAGGATATTAAAAATCAGTTTATGTCATGGTCAACCAATTAGTTATTACGTCTTGAGTCAGATCTGAATAACTGCCATGCGCCTACACTTTGTTGTATATTTAGCCTTAAAAACAGATTGTGTGCAACATTAACTGGAAGGCTCTTTATGCCAACATTTTATTGGAGCTGGCAAGCTTTAGCGGCATCACTTGATGCTGTCATAATCTCTTTGGGTAAATATATCTACAAGTCTTGTGTCATGCCTCTTAACCATTGAGAATTTGGTTGAGGCCCAATTGTTCTTCCTCAATCTTGCTTTTTACCTTTTAACAAGACCTTAGGAGGATATTCTTCTGTAAATTCCTGGCCTGCACTGAACTCTGACCTATCGAATGTTCAACTGACCAAGAACAGAAACGTAAATGACCTCTGAGCTCTTGTCGTACATTAGAAGTCACGGATCAAAAGCCATAAAATCATAAGTAATATACGTACAGAAGCACATTCAGATGTACATTCAAATGTTTTTGAATACCTAACATATCAATTACGTACGTTCAGTCTCATTTTCAAATAGGCTACGTACTAAATATGTTTGAGCATACTTACAAATTTGTCCAAAAGTACTTGTAGGCTAAACGCTAAAAGCAACAATACTCTGTAGCATTATGGGAAAACATGTATTTAAACCATTTAGCTTTAAAGTACATTCAAACATATTTGCAAGGATATTTGAACATATTTGCGTATGTATTTGCCAGTACAGTACTTGCAAGCCAAATGCTAAAAACAGTTGTTCCTACAATGCCAGTAGGCATTGGATAGCATAGCATTATGAGAAAAAAAAAGTGTTGTTTTTTTCAATCATTTTGCTTTGAACGTATTTGTAAGCATGTTCAATCATATTTGAGAGTACAAATGTATTTACAAATATGTTTCATTGTACTATAAGATAAATGCCAAAAACATAGAATTAATTTCCATATTGTCACTGAGTTTTAGCTAGCAAGAATATCTTGTAGCATTGTTGGGAAAAAAGACCTGTTTAGCATTTAGCTTAAAATTGAGTTTCAAGGTTTTTTCAAGAATGTTTGAACGTATTTACAAATACGTTCAAACGTATTTACAAATAGGTTCAAACGTATTTACAAATATGTTCAAACATACGTTTAAGCTAAAGCTAAACCCATAGACTTCGTTCCTATAATGTCATGAGGTGTTGGTGACCGTAACACGTTGCATTATGGGAAAAAACACTCTTTGGTTATCGCATTCAAGTACATTCAAACGTATTTACAGCTATGTTGGAATGTACTTGTAAGCTAAATGCTAGGATTATGGGAAAAGAGACCACTTTTAGTATTTAGCCTCCAAAAACATTTAAATTACTTTACAAGTATTTTTAAGGTGCTTTTAAACAGGTTCAAAAGCATTTGCAAGTACTTACGAGCATATTTGTCAAAATATTCATCCAAAAATGTTCGGTTGACTCATTGACATATTTACACTTCTTTACTAAGTACTGTTATTACCTCTAACAGTGCAAAGTTGGACTTCTGCGGGTTTAATAGGCCTGCATCTGAATGTAGTCACTAAACAGTTGATCCACTCCTCTGAAATTTGTTATGTCACTGCTGTTAGCCATAGCCAGCAGTCATAACACTTCTGACAGAATGAATGTTTTTCTCTTTCAAACTGTGAGCTTCTCTGCATGTTGTCCAGCATCGTCCATCTCTGCCACGTCTCATTCCGTCAATTCAGTGACAGCCACAACATCCTCCTCCCTTGTTATTTATGTGCTCCAAAGTTAGTAGCATGACAATGGTCACGCATGAAGTGTCTGCTAAAGAGATGCTGTCAGTTGCCAGCTGTTTGTTTGTTCACTGTGTGAACTTCACATTTGTGTGTTTTGATGGCAAGATTTTAGAATGAGTTTAAGTGTCAAGTTTGGGGGGAGACAATCCAACCATCCATCCCATAATCTCAGTCAGTGGTTCTCAAATGGGGGTACGGGTGCCCCTGGGGGGACTTGAAGGAACGCCAAGTGGTACTCGAGATTTTAAATAAAACGAACACGCAACGATCTTTTAAAATATTTAAATCACTTATGATCCCAAAAGAGGACACTTTATGATGAATATTTTTTTCTGTGGACAAATATTTATCTATAATGATTTCATTTTGAGAAATATGTTGATTTTTTTTTTGTGGACAAATATTTATTACTAATTAAGTTAATGATTTATTTTTTTGAACAGATCTCTGCTCTAATCCCTAAAGAGGATGCTTTGTGTTTATATTTTTCTGTGGACAAATATTCATTTATTATTTCAGGTATGTCACTTTATGTTGATTATTTTTTGGGGTTATTTATTAGTTATTTATTTAAGTTATTATTAATAATCAAGTTAATGTTTTATTTTTTTGTGAACAGATCTCTGCTCAAATTGCAAAAAAGGAGGCTTAATGTTTAATATTTTTTGTGGGCAATTATAATATATAAAATATAATATTTATAATATATATTTATAATTATTTCTTTTTGAGAACAGGTCCAACACTTTATGTTGATTTTTTTTTTTATGACAAATGTTGATTAATAATTACGTTAATGATTTATTTTTGTGGACAGATCTCTACTGTAACACCAAAAAAGGATGTTTTGTATTTAAAAAACAACAAATATTTATAATTATTTCTTTTCTTTTCTTTTAGGTCTGACATTTTATGTTGATTATGTTTTATGGACAAATGTATTAATAATCAAGCCATTTCTTTTTGATTCCAGATTGCATCTTTCACCCAAAAGAGGACACTTTATGTTGATTATTTTTTGTGGATGAATACAAATTAAGTTTGAAACTTGAAACACTGATGGCTTGTTTTAATGTTCTTTTTACTTCTTGCACTGATGAAGGGGTACTTGGCTGAAAACATATTTGACAGGGGGTACATCACTGAAAAAATGTTGCGAACCACCGATCAAAGTCATTGATCTTGTCGTCCAACACTTTTTCATCCTGGGAAAATCATTTTGCTCGCAGCTTCTTCGAGGTCCAATATGCGCAGAAAATACATCGGATTACTGATTTTCTGTTTGCTATTCACAGTAAAACTCGTTCCAATGTTTTTGTAATGATCTGTTAGTCCATCTATCCACTGTTGTTATTTAACGAGGTAACTTCTCGTCAAGTTTGATTGGCTGAGCGCGTGCAAACCGACTTAATGAGACTCTGTAAACTGCAATGCTTGACCTCATTTGCTGGCCTCATAGAATAATGACATATTTACATGGAAGCATCTAACCTATTTTTAATTAGTCAGTTTGGTTTGGTTTTGTTTTATGATGGCGTAAAGTTCAACAAAATGACAGATGTATTGCCAATTATCGTGCTTGACTAACAGCTCATTATTGCTTCGTTTGTTTTCACTGTCATCCGTCTACTTTTTGGCCCCCTAATTTGTCCAAGTGATCTTGTGTAAGTGAGCGGAGAGTTGGCAGGACCTAAATGCTCATCCTTGTGGCTTTGCAAAGGCTGGTCCAGGCAGTTGAAATCAATGGGAGCAAGAGGCAACTGTGGCTCTGTGTGGAGCAGATGGCAGAAGAATGGCCCTTCCTCCAGCTTTGGCTTGCTAGGCTACATACAAATGGGTCACCTCTCATCATTTGTCATATAAAATCCCAAAGCCGGACCTTTAGTATACAGCCAATGTACACCGAATGATTAAAGTACGGATTCACTTCTTTCTTAATTAAAATGTACTTTCAATCGCATCCTCCAACGTGATAAGTATGAAGAGCAATCAGGTTATGCGGAGACACCAATACGCTAGATCAAAAGTTCTCAAATGAGGGTATGTGGGATTTTACAACTATTTTTTAAAAAGTGGCATCCATCCAGGTTCGTCGAAAAATGTTAACTTCTGCAATCAGGATAGTTTTCTTTCACTGTAAATTTATAAAAAGTTGATATTCAGTAAGATGGTTCATTTTATTATTCTACATTCCTCCTCTCCTCTATATCGGAATGGTTTGACCTAAACTGTCATATGTCGCCTAGCATCACACCTCGAAAGTTGTATTTAAAATTAAGGATTTTTGTTTTTTTGGAACACTCTTCACTAAGATCCCCAAGGATACATAATTTTGATGATCAATTTTAGGTGTGTAAAGGTAATTGTTTCCGTTTGTGTGTGTGTGTGTTATGACAAAATCACAATATTAGACCTGTGAGCTTATATGCAGTATTAGTATTTTATAATTTTATATAATATTGGTATTAGATTCTTTCACAAATAACAATTACAGTATTTTGGATTTGGATGGAAATATATATATATATATATATATATATATATATATATATATATATATATATATATATATATATATATATATATATATATATATATATATATATATATATATATATAAATCAAAAGAGGTAAATATGGTACATAGCAATGGTTTTCTGTATTTTTTTCAATGATGTCGGTTCTTTTTTTTCTTAGCTAAGTACCCACTAACTAGCACAACGCATAAAAAAAAACTTAAAATAATGCTCTACCATCCATGTGTACTTTGTTAAATTTTTGACCTATATTTCTAGTAATATCTCAAGGCATAGTTTATTCAGAAACTCGAGAAGACAGATTGTGTTACATCGATTCTATTTTTGACGTTTCTGCTGGAAAAATCGCATCATTAATGACAATTCATATTCTTACAAAAGTCAACAGAACAAAAGCCTGCCAAATTTCTCAATAACACAATTTAACAATAAGTTGTTTCTGTTCCATTTAATTTATTCTTAATTTGAAAATACATGTACCATCACAAAATTAGGTTGTGATTGTGCATTCACATACACGCAGGGTTACTCGTACGACCATTTGAGAACCCTGTTAGCACTAATCCGAACTGTAAATCCCAAATGTGATTTGTTTACTCAGGTTTGTTGGTATTGAAGCACAATCCAATTTGGAAAAACATCCATCCCATTAAACCCCCCACCAACCCCACCTAAATTTTGCAAGTGTTAAGCAAGCAAGGTTACATGATCAACTCAATTATCTTTACGAAAGAGAATACAGCCTTCTCAGTATTTCCTAAGCACTGGCAGCATATATGGCTGTGTTAATATTTGCATATTAACATGTCTGAAATTAGACACTGATATGAAATTGAAGTTTTATAGCACTAATCTGAAGGTTGTATTTGAATTAAGGGATAATCGAATTCAGATATGTGGGTTCAATTAACGTCAGTGTCTAATAGAGAACCTTTCCACAGCGTTTTCCCAGCACACAAAAGAAACTCTTCCACAGCATCCTTTCTGTGTGAAATGGTGGTAAATTGCGTATTATAAAAAGGGAGCTAGTGAAAATTCCTTATTTACTTTTGTATCATTCCATGCCAAACCACCCCAAAAATCCAAAAGTAGTTCCTGAGATATAAGGGTTCAAAATATAGCTGTCATGGTTCTTTTTGGCAAAATCCTCAAAAGTCAGCTGGCCGTTGGATTCAACCCCTGCTCCAGTCATCCTAAAATTGTATATTTAGTTCTGCGCCATGAATATCAACACCAACTTTTATTAACCTGAAAATCAGCTTGGTTTAACCCACTGACTGATGTGGAACCCTACTTCTTGAAAATTCTCTCAGAGATGTTTCCTTTGGGAGGTTTAGCAAACATTAAACATTATTTTACGACATTACAGGTTATTTATTTTACCATTTCTTCCCTTATTTAATCTCGGATTGCTACAGCAACATGTGGCTGCCTGGGAGAAAGAAAACAAGCGGCAGTAAGACAGAAGCAGGAGAAGAAAAAAATCGAAGCAAACTGACAAAAAGTGTGTTCCTTTGAGTGTATTCTTGCCATAAATGGGGGTAACATCAATTACAACGTGATTGAACAATGTTAGCACAACTCTTAGGATGTTGCCTTTGTCGAGATGAATGGAGCAGCTCAGCACAATGTGGATATCTGTGTCGGCTTCTGTTTGTGTTGCGCATACAGCTCCACCGTCAGTAATTATAGCGCCGTGTCCCTGTCTAACTTGGCCTGCCAATCAAATCATGAGAGAGTTATACACAACGGCGCTGAAACATCTGCGCTGAAATGGCCTTACGCGTTTTATTCCAAACACCAAAACTCGCTCGAGTTTTACCTCAGAGATAATCTTGTGAGGGCAAAAGTATGAAAAATATATATTTTGTTTTGGATCAAGTCAGTCAGAAAAAGTTCAGAGGAAACTAGGTGGTTGGAAACATTTCAGTGTTTGTTATGCTTGTTTAGTCTTGAGGCAAGCAGAAGCACATGTTAGTACAGATGTAAGCCACATCTGGTCAAAGCGGAATCATTCGTGTGACAGACAAATGGCAAAGCTGACGGCGAGCTGCTGTTGAGCTTGACAACTTGCGCCCGCTTCGATGCTTTTGTCGCCACAGCCAAAAAAAAACAACCTTGTTTGGTTTTGCACTGCTCAGGATCGTAACACGTTTTTACTTGCTTTTACCATATAATTTCCATCCCGTGCTATCTATTCATGCCCGTCAACCCCGTGGATATAATGAATCCCACGGAAGTTGTAATTTGACCTTATATATCCCTATATCATCTTCCACAGTATTTTTAGCGCATGCGGAACGTAAGCCATTTATTCTTGTTCCAATTCAAAGCATTGTCATCTTAAAAGTATTTTTTTTAATAACCAAATTTAATAGCACGTTAAGAACAGGTTGCAAAAATACACAAAAATCTCGTTTGTGTCCGAAAAAAAAAGTTGGAATTAATCATTTCCTTTGGAAAGGTTTTGTGTATATTTGTGGTCACATGGGTCATGGTGATACCTTACCAGACCGACTATTACAATTTTCCGCCTGAAAAAAATGGCACACCAACGATGACGGAAGGGGGCAGGGAACTGATGACTGAGAAAAAGTAAGATACCCACCTCCGTGTTTCCACATGTAAACATTATGCACAAAACAAATAACATGACAGGTATGTCCATTGGTACATATTTCATAAAATTTTTCGCCATGTACTGATTAGTAAAATGTAAATTTGAATTCGTGGTTCTCAATCTGTTTTCTGTGATGCACCCACTGTAAAATATGCTTTCAGCTAAGTACTCCTTAACCAGCATTTTTGGGTTAAAAAAAAAATTGTAAAACATGCCATCAGTGTCTGATTCATTAAACTTTAGAACCTTTCAAACTTCAATTGTATTGGTCCATAAAAAATAAGCAATATAAAGTGTCAGACCTGTTCTCAAAAAGACATATAAGACAATAAATATTTGGCCACAAAAAACTATTCAATTTAAAGCATCCTCATTTGGGATCATTGGAGAGATGTGTTCACAAAAAGAAATCATAAACATGACAGGTAACGAGAGGTGGCACATGGCAACTTGAGTCAAACCATTCTAGTATGGGGTCAAGTTGAATAACCTATTGAAAATAAAATTTGCTTTATGAACTTATATTTTCCTAAAAAAAATAATTAATTCAATAATTATTTTAAAAATATTTTGACAACAAAAAAAGATGAAAAAAATGTGAGCTTGGTTTTTTGTTTAACTTACAAAAGATGACAGGTATTTTTTTATTTATTATTTTTCTTTATTAAGTTATCAGGACTTTAGGCTAACTTTAGCCCAACTATTTTTCTCTGGTGCTCTAGAACAAAAATTAGGTGCAACAAAATTTTGGGCCACATCAGTATAAGTTTTATAAATTTACTATTATTATTATTGGTAGCAGTAGTAGTATTAGTAATAGTAGAAATGTCTTTATCTCAGGATATATTTAGGGTTACATTATTGAGAATCTGTGCAACTACATTCTTTGTAGAAGTCAATCACAAAACTTAAGAAAAACTAAGTTACTGTGTTTTCTCTTGCAACACTGTTAAATTTGGGGTCCTTGGGGCACCCAAGTGCCCTGTTTAGTTAGTTAGTTACTTAGTTAGCTAGCTAGCTAGCTAGTTAGTTAGTTAGCTAGTTATGAAGATGTTCAGGGAGCGTATTTTTATTGTTTTAAATGTTTTAATTACGTTTATTTAATTATGTAGTTGTTTATTTATTTACTGTTACAAGCCCGCTGTCTATTGTTTTAGTCATTTTAAAGTTTAATTGGGATTTGAATGTGCGAAAAATCATTTTGGTTGCCATTCATAATTGCTAATATGCCCATATTTTGTATATAAAATGTAATATTATTGCAATGCTTTTAATACATGAAACTGATCCACTTGCTACAGTAAAAAATGATAGTGTTAATCTGAGTTTGCATGTGATTGGCACTGATATTATTTGGACACTTTACAAAGAAAAATAAACCACAGAAGGATTCTCCTTCTTGACGGATACGTTTGTTTCATTCTTGCTGGAGAGGAACGTTTTGTATCAATTAACAATTTATTGATATTTTGCAACTAATTTGCTTGATTTTTCATCAAGTTTATATCACAGTAGAAAAACATGGAAAATGAATTTGTCTTTTAATCTAGTTGCCACACTACATCTCCACTAGATAAACTCCATTATTTTAAAGAGATTGTTTAGCGGAGACATATTGGCCTGCCTTCAGCAAATCCATGACATTTTGCCGTTCTCTGGCGTTATCAATGTGCTAAACGCTGATAAGGGAAACATGCTTTAGGAGGCTGACACACAAGGTAACGATAACCTATGCCAATCTTGGGAGAGTGTCTAAAATCTTGATTAAAATCTTTCACTTCTACTTGCACTAAAAAGCCAATCATCATATCGACATTTCCCTTGCATCACTTCATTCACCTAATGCTTGTTTATCGCTCTATAAATATTCATTTTGTTATGTGTGAAGGGGAGCGTTGTAACAAGCTACTGTTTAGCAAAAAAAAAAAAAAAAATGCTACAGGCGGAATGGAAGGTTAGATTGTTGTCAAGGTTATGAACTCCCATCAGCAAATTTTATTGATTATTTTATCTATGAGGAAATGCTTCTGAATTGCAACCAGTTTTTGAAGGTGTGAACTCTTCCTCTTCCACTAGGCGGCTAGACCTATACAATCATATATACTGTATTCTGTATATCAAATATACGTGTCACATTTAAGATCATATATATACACACACGGGTTAGGGTTAGGGTTACATGTCACCCAATCAGTGTCCACTTCAGGGTAGGATTGCCTTTTCTTTCCTAACCCCCAACAACTCAAGCACAGGAAGCTCGATGCATAAAAACGGATAAACAGCGTACAGAAAGCATAAAGTTAAAGATTAGAAATAGATTAATACAATTGAAAAAATAATGCTTTAACTAATGTGTTAATAATTGATCTTGACAGAGCTTGTTTAAATACATATATTGCTCCATCTTCATCTTCCGATCAGATAGACGATGATGGGTTTTTTTTTCCATGTGATTAAAATTCTTGATTGTATAAAACTGATTCATAACCTTTATGGTTTATATAGCAACCCCCCCCCCCCACACACACACACACCATGCTGCTACTCATATCTACTTTTGTTTCCCTCTTCTTTGTCTATGCTGCTGCTGACTCTGGAAAGCAGGTAGGACTGTTATTAACTTGCCTTTAGCTGCAGTGTGTGTGCGTGCGCGCGTGTGTGTCATACTGTATATGGATTTAGCGGAGATGAGTAAACCCGGGTCACATGCTCTCTCTGGTGCCGCTGATATTGCTCCGGCCAAGCGGGGGGAGGTGGGATATCAGTGGAGGGAGGGCTTATAGGCAGCAATGCTGAAAGTGGTGACGCATGGCACACTCATATATTGACACTCACATCCAAAAAAACAACTCTGTGGGAAACACACTTTACAGCCACCGTGGAAGGATCACAATGAGTGAATTGTTAGGTCGGAAGCACAAATCAGGACACATTTTCTGTTGCACTTTATTTTTAATATGATGCTTAACGAAATCATGTACACATACACCTATACTTGAGGGAGCTGTCAAGTTTAAATTTCTAAGATGGATCAATGCATGGGAACATTATTACCCACCATAATAGAAACGGTGACCCGAGGTCATAATCACATTCCAGGCAACGGTATGAGGTATGTTCAACGAGAGGCTGTTATTTCCTAAATGTTAAAAAGGGAGGAGGAGATGGGGGTGCCTTTTCTATTATTTTTTTCGCTTTTGTTTCAGTCGAGTTGTAAGAAGGTAGCACGTTGAGCAAGAACTTAATTAAGAGTGTTGCCCGGGGCTTTGTTTGCATGCTGTATGCATCAGGAAGGAGTGTCAGCCAGATACAGATCATTGGCTACCTGGGTCAACCCTTGTGACTGGAAATTATTTAGATATTTACCATGGTGACCTTTTTTTGGCTTTGCAATCAAGTATGTGTCAAGTATTTCACACCTGCCATGCCACCAGGTTTTCAATGACATTTAAAAGAAAAAAGGCCAAACAACGCCAAAGATCTATCAGAGATATGTATGTGTATATATATATATATATATATATATATATATATATATATATATATATATATATATATATGTATGTATGTGTGTGTATTTACGTATATAAGTACCGTTTTTGTCGGACTGTAAGCCGCAACTTTTTCATCATGATTTGAGCCCTGCGGCCTATAGTCCGGTGCGGCTTATCGGCTGTTTTTTTCCCACCGGTCAAGCAAACGTGTGTTCAAGGAGTCTGAGAAGATGTGAATCAATGGCTGTGCTCAAAAAGAGTTTTAAAATACAGTATATTATTCAATATATTATTTAAAAAATGTCTAAATTTAATAAGAACTTGTATTAAAGTTTATGACGTGCAAATTTGGTATACAGTATATACTGTATGATTGTATTTATAAATTAATGATTGCTTATGTTATTTATTTGCAGTGTGTGCAATGTTTCCTAAAATAATCAATCAATTAAACAACGGGAGACAGAATGCTATTGAAGTATTGATTTCGAGTTTGAACTGCTCTTTAACTCTGCAGTATTCTGTTGGTAATATCCATCCATCCATTTTCTATAAATATAATGTCGGGACTAAATATGCAGGCGTGTTTAGTCTGTTAAAGAGAGGATGTTGCTGTTGGTAGACAAAATATATAAAGAATATTGAAAAGTTTCATATTACCACCATATACCTGCGGTTTATAGTCTAGTGTGGCTTATCTGTTTTTTTGCTCAATTTTTGCTGCTGCGGCATATATACAGGAGCGCCTTATAGTCCAGAAATGCGTTATGTATTTAATATATGTACGTATTATTTAGTTTGACTTGAGTCAATACTACTGTTACTTGAGTGCAAATTTTGGCTAATAGGTGTTACTGGCTTTGGAAGGAAAGGTTATTTAAATCTGCCCAGATTGTATATTTACACATTTATAACATTGTAAAAGCAAATATGTTGGGCGGATAGCATACATCTGCGGAGTGAGTGAGTGGGAAAGGAGGGGGCTGACTTTAGCCTACAAGAGACTGCTATTAGCTTTTAATTCTGAAACAAATTATGCAATTAGCTCTGGCATCAGGATGTAGGCCATGAGAGAGGACAGCATAACCTTCATTTCATCTGTTCCGCAGCAAGGCAAGCGAGAGGGCGACCCATTTAATGAGAGAATTTCTTAGCCCGAGTATCTGTAAGTGGCACTTTAGCTTCCCTTTGAGTGCTTTATTTTTCCTATTTATGGGGGGATTTTCAGAATGTGCGTATGTGTGCGTGTTTCTTTTTTTTTTTTTTTGAATAAAATAAAATACTCATGTCCTTAAAACAAAGAGGTAATTTGTCTGTGCATATGAGATAATATTGTCTGGGGAGTAGAGGAATTTGCTTTCCCTGCCTGACTGTGAAACCGAAGGAAGGTGTTAATTTCAAGGTGCGTATAGGCGCACGCTGAGCTTCTGCACAAAAACACAGTATGACAGGTCACTCGAAGAAGGCAAATGGAAAATAAAATTGATATTTAAAGCATGAAAGCATTGGCTTCGTCATCTAATGACATTCGATACAAAAACTGCATCAGGAATGGTATGGATGGCTGAACGAATGAAAAATAAGCGGAAAGGAATTTAGGAGTGCTTTCCTCCTGAGACCCAGCCTATTCATTTGTGTCCACTGTGTCCATTTTGTCTCCCCAAGACAGCAAAGTTATTTGCACGTTCGCAATTGCAATTAGCATTAGCGCACTAGCAATTACCATTTCAGATCAACAAGAAATAACGTATTTTTAGTTTTTATTTATTATGCTTCAACAATATTCTATGAGTAAACTTGAGAGTTGGAGGGGTGGAAATAATCCCAAATTTGTAATATTTCCTTTTATGAAGACTTTACATCATTCTACATCTACAAAAAAGGTCCAGAAGAAAACAATTTCGCGAGCATGGTTCTATGCTTTAAGTAGATTTTTTAAAACTATCTTTCTTTTTTAAACTCTACTTACCAAACTTGGTCGACTTTTTTTCCACAGCCATAGTTAGGATTGCCATTGAGTCGAAAGATAAAGCCCAAAACCAAATGTTCACTACAGTGGACACAAATGAATAGGTTGAGTCTTTGCAAGCTCGTTTCTTGATGGTGAGTCTGAATCAATAATTTACTGGAGAGCATAGCCCTTGTGACGTTGGTGCAAATTTCAAATTTCATTTTCACATGTTTGGAAATTTCTATTACTGAAATTAAATATATTTTACTATTATCTCTAAAGCCGTATTGTACAGAGATGTGACGATCACTGCTACCATGACATCACCATAAATTCTGTTCATGGGTCTATGATCAATTTCATACATCAATCAGTATCAATTATTTGGCAGCTGACAAATAATGTTGAAGCCAGAGTGAAGGCTGCAGAGAAACAAAGAGAATATGTCAATCTGGGTTCCCTGTTTACAAATCCATGAGCACAGTTTGCAATCAAGGGCTCGCTTGTCTAAGAAGCTGCTTGTATTGTTTGCAGTTGCTATAGTTACCATCTAGTGGCAGAGGCCACAGCTTGGTACAGTGTGCATTTACACTGGAATGAGCATGTTTTATTGATTCGTAGAGAAGCAGAAATTTACCTTATTATTCTCAGCTGTTAGATGTATTCTATGTTACAAGTGGATCATCTTGTGGAGTGTGTCGCTAAGGATTTTTGCTGGGATGCGGTTCTGTTGGTGATATTTGCCTTTTTTTCAAGCCCTCGAGGACTATTTTGATGATGAGACTATTGTGCAGGGAAGTATGTATAAAATACTAATGCGACAATTGGTACACCTGTACTAAATAATCTAGTAGTATTAAACGTCGTTTTGCACTGACAATAATGTTTTAATTTCTCACATCTGAGATTGATTTGGCTGGAATGGCTCGGTTATGTGATTTTCGTAAGATGGGTCATGATTGGTCCTTATCTGAGTATTGTGCTAATGTGATGTTATTTTCAGTTCAAAAAGTGTTTTAAAAGCCACTAACTCATTCACAGGTCAGCCCGATTAAAACGTATTAATCAATAGCAGTGAATGAGTTATCTTATTTACTACCAACGCAGTAAAAATTTGACACCAATAGCCAACTATGGTAGTGATGGTTAATTTAGTCACCCTATAGCGTTGGATAAAAGACAAAAAAGTGCTTTGCTACCTTCTTTTCACAATTACAAATCTTTTTGGGTTAGTTGCAAGTTTTTATAATAAGGGTTCAGTCCCTATCTAACACAAAATAAAAAAAAATAAAAAAGTGTGCATTTAATAAAGGTTGGTGTGGCTGAATGTTTAGTATCCCTTTCAATGGTCTTACAACACAATATAGAATAATATACTTGTTTTTTTCTTCGTATTACACAAACAAAAGTATGAGAAATCCAAAATAGTTTGCATGTTTTTTAAGGAAGTGAAAATACTATTATTTATATCAAAGGGACATTAAACTTGCTGAGCATTTTTCAGCAATAAAAAGTTATTACTAACTATTTGAATTTTGCCTGTAAATAATTTGACAAATAACAGAATACAGAATACAGACAGATAACAAAACTGTTTTTTACGAGCAATTAATACCTTTCAATACGCATTTTTCCACTTGCAATTAACTGAAAATGATAGCACATGCTCAAATAACAAACAATCACTTGTTTTCTGGGTTTGATCATGCAAAATGTAAAAAAAAAGGAGTTATAGATCTTTCTATAATGGTTGTCAAATTAATTGAAAGGAATATGAACTATTTTACTGCTGAAAATGGCTAAATAAGTAATATATTAGGATTAATATAACTATAAAATCATAAAACATTTTACTTCTGAAATAATGATGATTTCAGTTCATGTCTACCTGCGGGTCTTGCTGTGCAATTGTGATAGTTTAAAGATTGAGGAAAAAAAAGATGTATAGTGATAATGTTCTTAATCACAAAGGAAATGTTTTCATGTCCATTGTAGATGGTTATCTAATTACCACACAATTTCACACAGTGAAAAGCCCAAAGACTTCCATTATGCATCACTGCTTAATTAGAAAATCTTTTACATAGTCGTGAAATCCTGCCACAAAACCCCTTTCACCATTCCAACATGTAGTCCTCTCACGCATAATTGTATTACAGACTGCATGACATTGTTCCTGGGTAATTCGCAGCCTGCAGCTTGAGACAAAGAGCATATGTGGGATTCGATGTTGCTCTGACTCACTTTGAGAGTGCAGACGCAGTGATTAATTTTCTTTATAGGCAGCAACTCACTTTGTCTGTCAAACGTCACAAAACAAACTGCATAGGTAACACTTAAACATGGAGGGATTGATTTTTTTTTTTCTTTTTAATGATTTTTGACTAGACAAGGCTCCATCTGCGAATATCACAAGACCACCGTGATTGGGCATCACGTGAGCAACTGTGATGTCATTTGCAGTCAACATTTATTGACAAAATGGCTGCTAATTGCCACAAAGCATTTTGGGATTAAAAAAAAGAAACACAGAGTGCCTTGTCATCTGTATCTGTTTTAATAACTTGGAATTTTGCAATGATAATCATAAGCATCTGTTTTGTTTGTGGCTCATCAATTGAATCCCTAATGACGATGTAAGTCCATTTAAAACTTAACTAATTAAAGACATAAAACGTTTTGCATTTTAGCAGTAAGATGCTTCAGGTTTAAAAAAAAAAAGTTGGGAAAGTCGACTGCAAAAAAAGGTAGACTTTGAAAGCATGGCTTTAACCATGTTAGCAACACACTTTTCAACACGGACCTTTCTTGCATCCGTTACAAATTGTGCCCAGTCTGCTTGTCAACAAGAATACAACACGAAGAAGAAGAAGAACAGGAAGTTATTGACCTCATATTAGCTAACAGGCTGCTCCATTCTCAGATTTTCTCATGGAACATTGAAGCATATCTATAAATAACTTGAAGTACACTATTATATGTATAACGTACAAATGTGTGATCCAAAAGGTCGTTAGTGTATCTTAACTTGAAATGGCAATCAGTAGCGCGCTGATACTAATTGCAATTCCTAACCAGTTAGCATAGGCAACTTGTGTTCATGTCTGATCTAATCATTCATTTGTATAGAAGATTATAATCCAGCTCAAGTCGAATGATTTGCTAGTGATTGGACTAGTTTCAATTAATTTGTTCTTCATTTGAAAAAAAAAAACTGTTCTGTACTTTTTATGTCACAGCATTAAAAAGCCTGTAATTTGACTTTGATCATTTAAACTCTCACATACCACCTAAAATGTCTCCTAAAATGTCTAATTTGAGAAGCACTGGCTTAATTCTTATTCCACAAGTGGAATGTAAGTCCGAATGCAATTTTTAGACTCGAGGTGATAAATAGAATATATTATTGCAAAGAAAGTGTTTGACTTGATTTTCACTCTAACGGTACAGAAGAACATTTTTCCCAGCTTTTGACAAATGAAAGCACATAAATGAAAGGACTTAACCACTTCACCAATTATCATGTCGGGTTTTTAATGTCACCGCAAGTAGGAGATATTGCAACAGCTTTACCTCTCGACGCTTTTTGCATCATACAAGCGACAGCATCCGGCGCAAAGACACATCTGGCACCTCCGCATTTGCCACTTAGCTAAATTACATTACTTCTAGCCCGGTGCCTCTAACAAGGCGCCTCGTGTATTTCGCTGGGAAAATAGGAAGGTAACACGGCAAGAGACAAAGAGGGAGAGTACCTAATATAGTGTTAACGATTGCTCAGTGAGTTCCTCTGCTTCCCATTACACACACTGTGCACCTTTTAACCTCGTTAGCAGCCCACGACAGCACGCCATCCCAGAATGCTTGTTCCCCGATTCATTGTGGCTCAGGTGCTAGATTCATGGAGATTTACAGGGCTGTAATTAAAATTGAAATTTAATTCTGGTAATCTGACAGAGGTGAGGGAAGAGGAATAATGAATGTGAAAGACGCCGGTGGTGGTTGGCTAGCCAACATATCAGTGGGAGATACTTCACACGGGCTGTTCAAACATGACTTAAAAAAAGGCTTATCTTTGGGAAGGTTAATGAGGAGCGACTAGCTGCTTCTGCTACAAATGCACAACAGAGGTGTCGTCTTCCACTGCACAGCGGCATGTCTGTTACAAACGCACACGCGGATAAGCTCCGGGCATCATACGATAGAATCCTCGTTTCCAATGACATCCTCAAACGATTTAATTACTTTTTCGTTTGATGCAACTCGCACGAATCAGCGGACTGCTGATGCAATCGCGCTTTTCTCCGTCCGTGTCTTTCTCCGGCCTCAATGAAAGCATTGTGCCGCGCGTGTATCTGAAGTCCATTCTCGGAGTTGCGTCGAAGTTCACGGGGTTCATAGGTGGCTGTTTTTGCTGATATGCAAATTGGTGATGAGACAATTAGTGACGAGCCAATAGGAGGGGACCACCATTTTTAAAGGGGAAATGGTCACTGCCAGTGCAACACACCTAGAAGCGATGTCGTAGATAGTAAACGGCATCTGTTCATTTCTCACGCTATTTTCTATGAAATTCACCATTTTGAATCGTGAAATACGGAATAAAACGGAATGTTTCGCTGTGAAAGTAGGTTTTGCATTTTTCTCTAAATGGTTAAGGAATTCAAGAATTCGTAGGCAAAAATTTAACCAAAATTTCGACTTTGGTTTTGACATATAGTTTCTCAACAACGATTGAAAATTTCACCAAGCAGTCCCATTCTATTGGCCAACACCCAAATGAATCAGGGTTTTGGAGTATGTCTTGAGCAAAAATGGGTGTGGAAAGGAAGGCCCGATTCTTACCCTGTGTTGGTTCAAAAAATCGTATCCAATGGCAGATAAGTCTCGGCGCGCCCAATGTTTGATTTTTAACTTATCAATACTTCACTCAGGACTCCATCTTGATTTTCTGTTTACTAAAACATGGGTTTGATTCTCACAAGAGAAATTACAATTTTAACCTCATTCGTATTCATTCTCATAAATATCGTACTTTATATTTTACTTATGCAGTATTCGCTGTATTCTGCTAAAACTGCAATTTTGGTGGTTATGGTCATCATGTCTGTATAACGTACAATTGTATTTATTCTGTATATTTTATTCTTTGGTCTTTATGACCACTTCATAGTGTAAATGAAGCAACATGAAGTCTTGAAACTTCAAGAAACTTCATTGCAACATATTGAATGCAAACCATAAAAAAATGTAAGTGCTTGGTAATAACGCTCACGTCACAGATTAACAATAATTGTGACAGGGCAAAAAGTTAAATACCGGTACTATTAAAGAAATATTACAAAATATAAGACTGCAACTAAGAAATTATAATAGATTAAGCTGTCGGTCATAGTTATATTCGATTGAAAAATTGTTGACATTAAGGTCAAGGGAACAAATTTAGTGAATTGAGGCAGGTGTAAACTCAAAATCTTCATCTAAATAATTTTCATTCATTCAAAATCATAACTTTGTTTTTGTAAAATTAACCGCAAAACCTGTACTTGAACAGAATTTTTTCTTCTACTTTTTTATGATTCCTTTACTGGTTTGTTTGGTGGCATAACAAAATTGGCCTAAAATATTGATTGTTTTGATTCAACACAATCTAAATCAGTTTGCTTTAATAGAGGCCTTATGAAATCTAGAAATATTCATTGTTGAGAGGCTGATTTTTTACGTCTCTGGAGAATAATCAACTAAAAAAATTATCAGCTATTATTTAGATGATTGCTTTGTTGTCAATTACTTGTTGCGCATTTCCAATACATTATGTGATTTTAGGACCACATTTTTACACAGAATTACAATTTTGCTAGACTTGTGTTTTACCTCATTTATTGTGGGATAAAAAATGCTTAGCCTCTGCTGTGTCTGCATTTTCTCAAAAATGAATAGATGTTCTGGCATTCATAGTAGGGCATTAAGTCATGCATATCCCGGACACCCACATGCTGTAGATTTATGTTGATGCCACAGAGGTTTTATTGTAAATTCTGCATGCTGCATGAGGCACGGTATCTGGGCGTCCACCTTGTTTTTTCACCTGCAGGGTAGCAAACGGTTCGTCTGTGTTATCAGCAGCACAGGCTGCTGCTGTTCAGGCCTGGCAGGGCAGAAGAATCCAGATGGGGGGTAGGGAAGGATACAGTAGCATGTGTTTTCATGAATGTGCTTGCATATCATGTTGAATTATGGTATCATTTGTAACAGGCAATTATAACTTAACGCGGGAAAAAAAATGCAGATTTTTCCCTCTGTAATTGAAAGTGTAATATTAGTATTTATAGTGCTTTATCACCACCTATGGGATTGGAGTGGAAACATCCACAAAAACATCAATCGTGTTTATTTAGTGCGCAAAAACATTTGATTACGTTAATATTGTTAGTATAATATGAACCCTGATAGGGAAAATGTGCAACTAACTGAGACCCTCCGAATGCTCTCCAGCGTGTGATCAAGTCCTCACAGTGCATATGTGGAGTAGCTTTACCCTCACTGCAGGACATTTACCACACCATGGTTCTGCGGAGGACAGGCAACCTCCTCAAGCACAAGACACACCCTCAAAATGCTACAGGCGCCTGAGGGCCAGGACTGCCAGGCTGGCAAACAGCTTCTACCCACAAGCCATCTGGATTCTCAACAAATCCCTCACATAATAATCTGCCTCTAACTACATGCATAAATAATATTTTGCACTACGTTATTTTGCACTAAATTATTAGCACCATTATTTCTGTTTTTTTTTTAATTACTATATATTGCTATTCTTATTGCTATTTATTATTTATTGCTCGAACATGGAATGTGGTCTGCAACTCGGGGAAGTGAACGGGATAAGATCTGCATTGTGCGGTATAATAATACTATATATATATATATATATATATATATATATATATATATATATATATATATATATATATATATATATATATATATATATATATATATATATATATATGACAATAAAACTCTTGAAACTTGAGGTAAATTCAACTGGTGTATTAAAAATAAAATCAGGTTGGGAGATGGCCACCTCATGTGAGGTGCATTTAATAAGTTGGTGAAACTCAAAGGAGAAAAAAAACAGCTTTTTGAGGTACAAGGATTCCACATGACACCAACAAACACAGCATGATCAGTGTCAGTCTTTTTTTTTCTAAAGTACCCGTAAAATTTAGTCAAAAACAAAAAGTAAATATTCTTCTTTCTTCTTTCACCCATCCAGAATTCAAAACTTCCACAAAACTTCCAAAAGCTCATTAACTTATTTTGCGGACTGTGTTTTTCCAGCCCATTTTCCTTGGAAAAAAACTAACTCCAGTACTTTATTTTTCAGCGGCTGCATCAGTCTCAAGCAATGTTGTCTGTCTGACTGAGTTTGTGTCTGTTCCAGAGATGAATAGCACCCTGCTTGTTGCCCGCTAAGTAATCCCACCAATGATAAATCATTGCTTTCACTGACACCCAAATTACAATCATTGGCCAAACTTGCGGAGAAAAAAAATAGGGCCTTTAGCAGTGGCGTCTAGTCATCTGTTACAGTGTCGCTCAAGGCCACTAATAAATAGCAAAGACAAAGGGTCGTTCAGTGATGTGTCATACCGATATCCTTCCCTGTAAACGCACCGCTGCTGTGAGTTCACTCACTGCTTTTTTTTCCTAACAGCATGTTGTGATCATTAAAATGGTTTATTAGTATCACAATATCCTAAGCAAATATCCTTTTTTTGAGTCAAAACGCCTCATGGTGTCTTCTGTCTGTAAGTGTCAGCCTACATTCTGGAGGCAGTCTATTTGCGGTGCATGTAAAACAAATCCCCTAACACACGGGATGACTTAATGAACTTAATGAGGTTTTCTAATTACAAGGGGAAGTTATCCCATGTCAAATGGTCCTTTTTTTTTTGCTTTACTTGACATGGATTAACAGCCAGGCTATTAAATCCAGCTCCATATTATCATAGCCAAGAGACTCCAAACCTTATCAGTCAAGATCTGTCACAATTCCGGCCTACATTCAGAAGTGTTTGACTTCATTTGAAGTGAATGAAGCTTGCTTTTTTTTTAAGAATAAATCATGGGCCGAACGAGCCTAAGGCATGATCTGAACTTGCACTTGAAGCCCTCTCGGGGATTTCGAATGGGACATAAAAGCATGAGCTCAAAAGTTTTAGCGAAAAAAAAAATGGCAATACCGAACAGTAATATTTGAAATAATGGCTTTGTTATGAAACAGACATTCATTTTGATTGTTACTTGTTCCTTCATATTTCCTTTTATATATAGTAAAACCTCAGTTCACAAACTTCATTTAGTTGGTTCGTGAAACTATGATTCACTCAAAGTCTTTTATTGTAGTTTAGCTTAAATGCTGTTTTACCAACCTGAAAAGAGTCAGCCCCTTAAGAATAGGCTCTGTAAAGCATATGTTTTATGATTTTTCTATGAATATGACTTAAGCCGTAAAATCCACCATTTCTATCCATCTCAGAAGGTGGCCATTTTGCCACTAGCTGTTGACTAGAAATGACATCACAGTTGCTCAGGTAACGACCAATTACTATAATACTAATCAGAATGCCGTTTACACTAGTGGAACAACATACAGTAGAGCATATTATTGTAAAGATTTTTTGAAGTTGACCACACCTTTAACGTTTTGAACACCGTTTATGTGGAGGGACATCAACGAGAAAATTGGCATGCTGGTTCTGTTGTTTTTTGGCTAGTTATGAGTGTATCTCTTTCGCTTTAAAACGGGATATTTTCCTTTGTCATCATGACACCTCAAAAATGATGACTGTATTGCATAGTCTTCTGTTAACCGATGCTCTTTAATAGCAGGAACAGTAAGTAATTAAAAAAATAAAACATCTAATTTATTTGTTCTGAGAGCGGAGACTTCTTCCAAAGACGTATAAATCCTTTCTGTTGCCGCAGCTGAAATTAATTTACGTACAGCATCTCCTCACATCCTTTGAGAATTTAATTATCTCAGCAAACAGACTTTGGGTGTATTGAATATACAGTACGTTATTCTATCAGAGTCATGTTGAAGCTGAAACCGTGCGGAGGCTGGTTGTTTCATTATGACTCATTTCACTTGTTTGGCACAAGCACTACAACAATAGAAGTGATGATGATACACCGGGCTTTGAAAATATAATGTTCAATCAACGATCATGTGAACACTAGACAAGATAATTGAAATACATCCATTCACAATGAAATTGACAGCTAAAGATGATTGGGTAGACTGTGTTGTTTGTAGGTAACAATGAGGAGTCCATCTTTAATCCAAAGTCAATGTTACTTCTGAAATATTCCCATATTTTCCCCATGCTGTAAAATAAAATGTCATTATCAAGTCACCCCATTAAACTGAAATGCTGTTAGGAGAAAAAGTTGAAATATGGCCATAAACAAGTCAACGTTGATTGTCATCGTTGTTTTTGATAGACGACACTGTTGTGACACACATGCATGCAAACAGACAGACAGAGAGGTACACACTGGTTTTTCACAAAAACAGCATGAGTTGCCGGTGATTTTCCCCCAAACTGGACTCCTGAAGGGACGGGGCCGGCATAAATCAGCTGGTGTCAGCGCCACAGACACCCACGGCTCCTTATCGCCGCATGCAGGTGGACAAACTCCCAGATTGATAGGTAGATAGCCGCTTTGACAGGCAGGGCGCCAAGCAGCCAGGTAGAGAAGCTGCTTCCATGAGACATGGCACATGAGACGAGGATGGAGGCTCTCTGCTGGAGGCAAAGGCACAGTTTGACTAGCCGGCGAGACGTGGGCTCAAATTTAACTGTGTTTTGCAAAGTGATGAACAAAACTCTTCTCAAATCTACATTATTTTTGAATATCTTTTAACCATTTACCTTATGCATACAAGAGATTAACTCCTTCACTGCCATGGATGAGAATTTTCGGAATTACGTATCCCAGTGACAAGACATCAACTACATATTTTTGTTTTGTTTTTTGTTTTTTTAATGAATGGATGGATGGCACTCTGGCCAGCCCTCCTTTTAATATGAAGCCAATCAAGTACTGTTGTCACTGTTGTGCAGAAAAAAAACATAAAAGTGTCACTCAAATGACCTATTTTTAAACAGTGATTACTAAAGAACAGAAAAAGGTAAAATCTTACTTTTTTATGTAAAGAATGGAATCTAATATTTTGTCTGGTACCACCTATGTACATAGACATAGCACACAATATTTTCCCGACCTTGAAAGGTGCCGCTGGCTCTCTCGGGGTTGCCTTTTCAGATAACACTTGGCACTGACACAAAATCAATACATAGATAGCATCGTATTTTGTCTTCTTTTAATTGATTATTTTAGTGAACATATAAATACACTGCACATCATACAAAAAATCTTAATCAATTGATACATATTTTTTATATATTTATTGTTTCATATTTTTAATACTATATTGTTAACTCTTTTTCAGCACAGCTATTGATTCACATCTTTTCTGTTTTATTTCATTCCATAAATAGGTACCTTGAGCAGGTACACTAATGTACTTTATTGGTGGATTGTCTCCTGGTGGCTAGCAAAAAAAAAACAACCTGCAAATAAGATGCACTGGACTATAAACTGCAGGGCTCAAATCATGAGAAAAAAGGTGCAGCTTATAGTCCAAATATTATGGTATATTGCATGCAATTTTATTGAGATGAAGCTATTTTATGTAAACAATCTGCCTTAAAAATAGATACCTTAATTCCTTGGTTTCATTAAGAGGTACATGAACATTTTGACTCATATTTAGTGCAGATTGCATCAGTTTAGACTGATGGACTTTTGTTCCTTTTTTCCACTTTGAGAGGTTTCAAAGGGTTCTTGACAGACTGAATACTGTTGGTTGTTAGACAAGCGATTGTTAACCTTTCACAATGCAAAACAGATTAAGTATGTCAAACTGAAAGCTGGACAGCACCCTTTGAAATTATTCTAAAAACATGCTCATAAGCATCCGCTTTTCTAACCACAATATCTGAAGATACCACAGGGGATGATGGTTGTGTTAATATAACATACCAGTGCTTAGGGAACAATGCCAATAGAATTTCTGTTATGAGCCTTTTCTGGGAGGTACAGGAAATCCTTGGTTCAATAGGGATTTAATATTTCTAAGAGTACATAAGGTGGTAACACAAAGTAATGAAAAGGAAGGATGATTCATGATGGATCAGTACCCTACGTGTAGACGCTTCGGCAACTGACCGGCTCTCATGTTAACAGTGTAATCTACAACGGCACTCAGAGGTAACTCATGGTTCATACAGTTCCTAGTAAATTACGTAGGCATGCTAACACACCCGGTTGACAGTGGGACTATAGGCAAGGACAGCGTGTTCCCATTTTTTTTCAGTCCTATGGATCTAAACAGACAGAGGCTTGTATTAGTGTCAGAGAGCATTTAGGATGCTCTCGATTACACACCGCCATGTTGTGTACCACTGCCAAGCTCGGTTTGTTTCCACCCATCAGAGTCTATTAGAGCGATACTAAGCCGATGTTCCATTCCGTGGACTTGCCTGTTTTGGGTCATGCACCATAAGCAGAAAGTTTTGCTTACAGAAACAGTAGATAGCATCTTAGCTCCCATGGTAAGTCTTGTGTTAAAATCTCAAAGAAACTGCTCTAAAACTATGTTTTCGAACACGGCCGATTAACCCTACTCACGGTTGGTTTTCCATGCATACATTGGACTATCAAGGTCAGTTTTGATCCAGGTCAAGCTTATCCTCAAAACAAAAAAAAAACTGTCTATATCATATAGAAAATAGAACTTGAATGAACAAAAATGTTTTAATGGCCTGACTGACAACAGATGGGTAATTAAAATGTTTTTTTTTTTTTTTTACTGTTTTTTTTTTTTTTATGTTCAGTCTGTATGATAATCCCTAATTTAATCTGCAACTTTTTTATTTTATATGCTCTTTGTACTTGTCCCTATCTTACTTAACCCTTTTGGCATTATGTTACAAATTATGGAAATTCCTTTGATTTTTTTTTTTTATTGTATCACAAAAGAATCAATGTGAAAAAACACTAGTAAACTGAAATTTCCAGCAGATTAAAACATGTAAAATTTAAAATTGTGACAACGATGACATTTCTATGTGATTGCAGCTGGACAAGAGAGATTTTGTGTACAAAAATAATCATTGTCCAAATTTTGGACCATATAAAACCATTATAATTACAATTTCTGAGATGTATTTTAATAGGAATTATGACTGATTTTCCTGCAATTTTTTGCAACATTTCTTCGAGTGGCGGTCAAACTATGTCAACAAACAGAAAATTCTTTGTTTGACTTGTGTTTAACCACAAGACAGTAGGTGGCAGTAGAGAGCAGTTGATGGCTATGTCTTGTGTCATCATCATATAGCAGGCTACAAAGACAGACCGTACCCTTTTTCAATTTTTTTGTGGGTGGTAATAAATTTAACCCACATATGTATGGATAGCACTGATGCCACTGAAAAATGAGTGGTTGAAGGAAAAAAACCATAAATAACTTTAATTATTATGCCTTTAAGAGCATTTACATAACTAGGGAAAGAAATGCAGTGTGTATAGTTTGCAAAGTGTGTTCACAAGGGTTAACGTCATCACTTCAGTGGTGCTGCTTATATACAATATAAATATATTCATATTAATGTATATATACACTATAAATTCACCTCCATCAAGTCTTTGTAGATCATATGTGAATAAGTTAGCGCCTTTAACTTCAAAAAGTGAAAATTGGACAGGAACACCAGTTTTGCCACTTCAAGTCAGGTGTGACGTGCACTTCAAAGTCAAAAGAAATGAATGTTGCACAAATGAAACCTCCGATGGGCCCTTTCAAACTTGCAAAAGTCTATAACGATCTCTCTCTGCATGATAATTACTTATTTATTGAGGCACGACTCTGGTGGGAAGGTAGCACTGGCTCACAGAGGTTCTATGAGAGACGAGAGGATTGCATGAATGGAAGCAATTTTAAGGACTTTAAATAGGATTCTTTTTATACGTTACACACTGATAATAATAGTACTGCTCCAATGCTATTATTTCATCTATGCGCATTGAAAGCATGAATATGTAATAACATTTTTAAATTGTCAAATTCAGTTTCGAGTAAAATCTGTGCACATTGGAGCTTTAAAATAGTCATCTGACCTTTTTCCTCACGTCACATTCATTTTGACCGTTTGCCTCATGGTAGGCAACTCAAAATGTCTATATTCCCATAAAAAGGGCATATAAGTACCCCAAGAAATGATTTAAAAAAGTAACACTCACAAAAGGGAAATAGCAAGGGAATTAAAGATTAAAGACGTACTCGACTTTTGCGAGCAGCTAGTATTAAAGCTGTCACATAGCAGACAACACACCTTCACCTTCATGACACGTAGTTAAAGAAATACAGCAAAACCCTTTTATGACGTCTGAAGACTCCCATTCTACCATTTCATTATTTAAGCCACTTCTCAGAAAGTGGTGACAATTTGGAAAAAAAGACTAAATAGTGTATATTTTTCTTTGCTTTTTTTGTCTTTCACTCTCTTGCTCATTCGTTTATTCATGACGTGTGAACGCTATTTTCTCCACCAGTTAAACTCTCTTTGAAAGCTGCACACAAGTGATGTAGAGGAAGTTACCTTGTGGGAAAAAGTCTGGGTAGTTGTGCTATTTTCAAAGGGAGGGATATATATATATATATATATATATATATATATATATATATATATATATATATATATATATATATATATATATATATATATTTTTTTTTTAAGCTAAATGGACTTGATTTTTGACATCGGGTACCTTTAACAGATTTTCTCATTCCGTATTCAAAATTATGGGCATCCCGTTTCTGATCAAATAAAACATGCACAGTGTCCAAAGTCAGTAGTCGTTCAATTAAAATCTCTATTTTTACTTTTCAAAATACTGCAGATGAATTAAAATAAATAAAAGTTCTCCTGTGCTCTTACAATATGAAGTCACCCACTTCTTTTTGTGTTTTCCTAAAAATTGGACCATATTTGCCAGTTTCCTCAAGTAAGCTCATGTTTCAAGCCTAAAAGCAAGACGTGGATGCTTTTACCTTTTCAATTTAAATAAACCTTAAATTTAATAGCCTGAGTTGTGGAGTGCTCTGAAGCTTCTTTGCAGCTACTATTACCATAACGATATCCTTCCCTGCAATATTAATTTGTTCTTAAGTAGTCCAGGAAAGTGCTTGTCAACAGATAAGTGGGGTTTTTCTACACCTGAAAAAATAGATCTTTGTACACACTCAGGCATTAACGTTTCACTCAAAACCACCACGTTTTCAGTCTCAATCCTGCTTTCCATTATAACTTTAGGAAAATGTATATAATACACCATAGCGTATTATATGCACTCACAGTGACATGATAATAGAATAGCTGTTTCAAAAATTCAAAAGCAGTCATTTGTCGCGAGAGAAAAATTTGAACACAAAAGCAGGCAGAACTCAAAGTTAAAGAATAGAAATCCATTGCAACCACAACATATGCAAAACTAGACTCAAACCAGACTCAAAAATTACATTAAAAACTAGAAACATGACAGTTTGAAAGAACCGAGAGTTTATGTACTGACAGACATTGTATTTTAAATGATAAAGCAAGCTAAAGAAACATAGCAACTGTTTGGTTACTGCTGCAGCAAGAAAAAAAATTAATCCCAACCATTTACAAAAGTAAACACAAGACCCAATATGACAAAAATGATACATTTATAATGATGGAATAGAAATTATTTCCCACCCTAACCCTAACCCTAACCCACCATCCATTGTGACCACAACATAATCAAAACTAGACTCGTTAACCAGACTCAAAAATTAGACTGAAAACTAAGAAGATAGCATGACATACCGCCTTGAAAGCAATATTTGCCCTCAATGAGAATATAGAGCTTAAATACTGCCAGACTTATTGTTTAACATTGTAAAGCAAACTAAATAACCATAGCAACTGCATGCTAGCTGATGCATCAAGAAAAAAAAAAATCAGTCATAACCAGTTACAAAAGTGAATGCAGGACAAAAGGTGATAAATGTATTATGAATAAAGTGACAAATACATGTCCATAGCAATTGCATAGCAACTGGTATCACAACTAGATTGAAAGTGCAAATTTAATTATGCTGTACAGATTTACCTGATGTGGCAACAGACTGTTTTCATTGCAAGACGGCTGTCAAAGACCCCGAGCTAAAAATGGAAAATAGAAAACAGAAAAGAAATTGTGATTCCCATCACCCAGTGGGTGAAATGTTGAAATGGCACGTTAAATCATCACTGACGTCTTTATCTGCCTGTGGTCATTTTCTGACATTACACTTGGCGCATGCTTGTCCGCGCTGTCTCCGTTTCTACTTAACGTCCATTCATTGAGATCAAAACCCAAAGATTCGCCATCTTCTCTTTTCACCAGCACAATGGCCTCCGCCTCCTCCTTTCATTCTACCAGTCAGATGGCTCGTGTAAGTAAGTCCCTGGCGGCCGAGCAGCCGGGCTGCCAGAAACTTCCGACTAGCCGCGTTCTTCCGGCATGGCGTCGCAACCAAAGCATGGCAGGATGACAGATCGTCCCGTCAATGTATAGTGACAAACAAATTAGTGCAAAGATGCTTCTCACTGCCTTCCAGATGTGTTGGGCTCTGCGATATGGAACAGCTGGTGAAAAAATGGCCACGTCCCATCTGTGCTTTGTCTAAACCAACAGCGCAGCAGTTTGCAGGGGACAAAAAAAAAGTGGAAATTAGTCAGATTGGATCGGTCATGAGAGATGGACACTTGTGTCCTCGGGATGAAGAATCCTCTTTTTTTGATCACTTGTTATTTACTGTGCACTTGAATACGATATTGTAACGCTCACAAAATGATAAATTAAAGAAAAAACATGACAAACAGCTCTGTAGGCATTGTCATCTTTGTCGTCATCTTCTCTGTTATAGTGTTCATCGTCTTCAATTGATTTTCCGTGCTTGCTTCTTTTTTTTCTACATATCTTTTGTTTCTTTTGCTTCAGCTTCTTTTGTTTTCTTCTGCTTGTTCTGCTTCTTTTTCTGCTTTTGCTTCTTCTCCTTCTACTTCTGTTTCTTTTTTCAGCTTTTTTATCTTCTGCTTCTGTTTATTCTACATCTATCTGCTTCTTTTCTTTATTTGCTTCTTCTACTTCTGTTTCTTTATTTGCCGTGTGCTTTTTTTTTGTTTCTTGTTCTGCTTTTTTCCTGCTTGCCCCTATTTCTTCTGCTTCTTTATCTTCTGTGTCTGCTTTTTTCATTTTCTTCTGCTTGTTTTTTCTTCTTTATTTGTTTCTTCTACTGCTTCTTTATCTTCTGTTCCTGCTTTTTCTTCTGCTTCTTTATCTTCTGCATCTGATTTTTTATCTCTTTCTTCTGCTTTCTCTTCATTTGCTTCTTCTGCTTCTGTTTTTCTGCTTCTTCTATTCTGCTTCAGTTTTTTTATGCTTTTGCTTCTCCTTCTATATATTTTTCCTACTTTTTTATCTTTTGCTTCTTTTTTTTTCTACATCTATTCTGCTTTGTTCTTCATTTACTTCTTCTAATTCTGTTTCTTTATCTGCCATGTGCTTTTCCTGTTTTTTTCTTATTGTTCTGATTCTGCTTTATTTCTTTTGCTTCTCTATCTTCTGCATCTGCTTTTCCTTCTGATTCTTTTTCTGTTTCTACTTCTGCTTCTTTATCTTCTGCACTTGCATTTTCTTCTGCCCCTTCTTCTTCTGCTTCTGATCCGTATTCATCTGCTTCTAACTCTTCTTATTCTTATTAGTACAGGTAAATCATTTACTCAACAACTAATTCATTATCAATATTTTTTGATACTCGCTTAAGTGTTTAGACATCCTATTTATGGTCCAATTCCTCAGAATTCCAGCTTGTCTACAGCAATTTATTCTCTGAGCTGTTTAACCAAAAGAAAAGATTTGTTTTTCACTTTGTAAAAGAATAATCATTATGTTTGCCTATTTTCCAACATTTTACAAACAAAACCATTTACTGAATCATGATTATGTTTTCTGCGAAATCAGATTGAAGTATTATCTTAATTTTGGGGGAAAATGATGGAAATTCAAAGGGTATTTCACCAGATTTATTGATTAAAATGTGCAAAAATGCCAGATTTATTTATTATTGACATCATTTGTTGCAACTATACATTGTTATTTTGTGAAAACGGTAATAAGTGGAAGTTAAGGGTCATACAAGTATTTACAAGATGTGTAATTCAATATATATAATGTATTATAAGGTACGAGAAGTGAAAATACAGTAAGTTATTTATGTAAAAGAGGAGCATGGCCATATTTCATTTTCAAGCTTTGGTGTCGTCGACAATGTCGTGCATGTTGAGTGCACCAGCGAGAGGTAGCAGTGCAACATAACACTCTGCGGCAAAGACATTACTGACCTGCTTTGTGTCATTACGACAAAGACTTATCTTAGTGGCTCTGCCTTGTAAATATGCCCGAGCGCCTGTTATCAGCTGAGCAAGGTGACAAACTTCATCCAGGTTTGAGGCTTCAGCTTCTCCCCAATTTCTTGTAAATGACTTGTTCTCATGGATGACACCTTACATTAAAAATGGATTTTGTAAGGCAGGAAAAGGAGTGTACATTACATCTGCTACTTATCGGCGACACATCACAATTTGTCTTTCTATTGGCTCAAAAAAAAGGACTGAGCACAAAAAATATCTAATTTCATAGGTGTACCTTTACTTTTTCTCCCAAAAGCTTTATGGCAATACCATTCTTGAGACCCTCTCATTCTAGTGCTAAAAGCTTTTGTGTTCACATTGTACAAGAAGTAGCATACTTACTTTACAAGTCCGATGCACAACATAAAAGAAACATGGAGTGAAAAATTCATATTGTATTGCTTTTTTGAACTTCTGCACATGTGACATTAAAAAGCTTTTATCATCAAATTTCCTTAAGGTTAAAGGCAGCGGTTGTGAAATGGGGGTAGAAGTATTTCAACAAGGTTTTCTTTTAGCGGGTATCGGCAAATCTAGTTTAATGCTTTTTAAAGCTTTGAAAAGAGCAGTACATTTTTCTTTTCAAATTAAGAGCGAATTCAGACGAACATGAAGCATCTTATTGTGAAACTGTGATCCCTTCGTTTAATGTTGCTGGTAAGAATTTTACAGATGCTTATTGTGATTACTGACATTTTCAGGGGCAAGCCAGAAATAAAACAGGTGATGTTACACCATTTTTTTTTGATTTGCTGAATTAAATATGCCTAGAGATACGAGTACAGATGTAGTTTGAATGTTTAACAACTCAAACACCAATTACATAGTTGTTTTTTTTGTTTGTTTTTTTTTTACCACAAATACGGTTTGCACTAGTTAGGGATTACATAGTTGAAAACAAACAAGTGGGTACATCATTAAAAAAAAAATGTTTACACTTTTTATTTTTACCCAGTGTCGAATCGATTTGTGGTTCAGTAGCTTTCAATACCAAGAAGAATGCAGTCAATGATTTCCCCCAGAGCCTGTTTCAGTGGCGTCTGCCTTCACTCATCTGACCCATTCGTTATGCTGAGCCACGGGGAAATCTGATTGGGCTCATTACCCTCTCCTCACAACTGATACAAGAAGAGCAAAAAGTCACTCACATTGTGAACGGACACACATCAAACTGCTGTCACTCTCAGGAGCTTGTGGACACGTGCCAGGGCTCTCCTTTGCTCCCCCGACTTGGGTGGAAACAAATGAGCGTCATCTCGTCCGTGTCGGTGTCACGCTGTGAGGCGAGGGGATGGACGCAGTGAGCTGAGACTTTATTGGCATGCATTGTCTCCTTCATTCATCCCGCTGATGAATGAGGAGGAATGGGTGAGAGATACTGTGAAGGGCACACAAGGTAAGCGGTGTCCACATCAGGCGTGACATGTTTCATGAACTCTGGACCACAGGAAGGCTTTGCGCTGAGACTTGACAACAGCAATCTTTTTATCCTGAGAGTTGAGTTACCTTATTGACCTGGATAAAATATCGGTTTCTGGAAGGATTTAGACTAATGAAGATTGTATTTCTCCTATGATTACAAATTAATCATGTTTTCAGTGGACAATTTTACTGGATATTCTGCAACACTATTGCTCACTCACTATTGTAGCTTTTTAGAACCGATTATCCTTTTGAGTATATCATCGAATTCTCTACAAAGTTTTAACTTGAGTTAAAGTGAGTGGCTGTACGTTCCATTGTTTATTTTTGTCTGTACATTTGTATATTTTAATGCAAATAAAATTTGCCTATGCTACCCAATTCACATTTACAGTATGATTAGCACTAGCACAGTAGCTATTACCATTCAAATAAAAAACAAGATTACCTATTGTTAGCTAATATGGGGTCAATATGAAGTAGCAGTCATTATTAGCAATAGCACGGTAGCTATTAACATTTGAATAAAAACAAGATTACCTGTTGTTAGCTAATATGAAGTCAATATGAGGTAGCATTCATTATTAGCACAAGCACAGTAGCTATTAACATTTATATAAAAAAAAAAGATCACCTATTGTGAGGTAATATGAGGTCAATTTGAGGCAGCATTCATGATTAGCCCTAGCACGATAGCTACTAACATTTAAATAAAAAGCAATACCTGTATTACCTATTGTTCGGTAATTGATGTTAATAACCTCCTACTGGTTCAAATTTGTAAAGCTAAAAGTGAGTCAATATAGATGTTTGTAGTGGCGGGTTATATTTTTGGATAAGAGGGCCCCAGTACTTTTTGGGTTCTTTCCTTTATTTTGGGAAGCTTCATTTGCTAATATTGTCTTTAGTAAAAGGCCGCTAACTACTAAAGTAGGGAGTGTTTTTAAGCATGCAAATAGCCATTCGACCACTAGAAGGTGGACCAACACCAGCAATGGAGCCATATGTCAAGATGGTCTTTGCATGTGCGCCCCCCCCTTTTTTCAATGTGGACCACTTTGCAATTACTGAACATTGTTTTTGTCACTTTTTTAATTGGAAGTTGACCCTAAACAACTTCTAAGTCTTTCTTCCCTGCAGTCATTGCAACGCTGTGTAAATCTGCAGAAAACGACTTAACAAACATGTTACGGCCGAGCATCAAGATGGCTGTATTTAGCCGACCTATATTTAAAGTTGACTTACCAGACTTGGTCGACAATTTTACCCTACTTTTGGCAAGACATTAAGAGAGATTAGGTAATAATTTCCTCCTTCCATCTCAGCCTACTGATATTCAAGATGTCATTAGTAATACAGAAAAGCAGTGACAACAATGTTATTGTGCGATATCTATATCGTCTATTTAAATTTACAAGGTTGAAAATATATGGTGCTTCAATGGGAAAATCAATCATCCTTCACACTGTTAACCACTCAGCCTTTCCTGTTGTACATAACCCAGTCATAACTCAGGCCAATGTCTGCTTGTGCCAGCACTTCATGAAGCTATGAAATGACCATCAGTGGTGGCATTTCAAATGACCTCTAAACTACATAGCTCTCCATTGTGTAGTTGATTCAGCACCAGTTAGACAGAAACATGTTTTCTGCATAAATGTTATTTCCTCAGACAAATGCATTGTAGTCTCAATTCTTATCACTGTGAGGGTCAGACGTTCCTAAGAATGCGGCAGCACCTTGGAGGACCTCTCAGTAGTTTTGTACTAAGTCTTGCATTGGCATAACAAAAACTCCACTCATGATATGTATTCACTGACCATACTTTTTATTTCTGACATTTTTTTTTAACTACCTTTCACTGAATATACCCTCATCATGATCTGGATTATTCCTGTGATGGCACATTACAGGTCCAAGACATACCCTTCCTACGGCCCTGAGTCACACAGGACTCACTGAACACCATGGCCCTAATGAGGAAAAGCTGGGTGTTGTCATTCATTTTTTTTTGCTGTGCCATGCCTTCCTAGTTTGCTCGTTATGACTTTGTCTCCACCTGTTCTCCTACAGCCACCTTGACAGTGTTGGCTACCCGGTTCCTCCGTGCTCCACTGCTTTGCCCACCTATTCGCTGTTACTTATTTACGGGCGGTTGTCCATCAAGGCGTGATATTTCAGAAGTTTGCCTTTTTCTTCATTCCCACAAAGACTTTTACATTGTGTCTAAAAATTGTGCAGGTTACGTACTCAGAAACTAATGTGAGCCTTTCACCTAAATGTCATCTAATTCTAATAAAAGTCCCGATATTAAAAGCCTTGTGTTACTAGAGGCTTGAAAAACAGTAGTTACTGATGGTCTAAGTAATGGTGAACTAGGGAGTCATTTTGGGAGTCATTGTGCCGCTTGCTTTTGGCTTTTGGCCATAATTAGGTCAGAATGCAAAAGGCCTTATTATGATGTTGGTCCATAAGAGACCAGTACAATTCCAACATCTATGTTTAGAGGGTATCAGTGTGTGTCAGTGACTCATTTCACTTCTCTGTGCTGTTGAGCTGTAATGCGAGCGAAAGCACACCTAGGGCCAATCACATTCACAACCTTACGCTCTTATCCAAACATGTTTATTGGGTTGCATTTAGCTCGGTGAAATTGTCTGAGTTTTGGAAGACAGTCATTCCTCCTGCAAAACTTCCCTATCCTCCCTTCTCCTTGAAATCTCTTTTATTGATGATTAGCTGATGTTCCAAACACCGAGGGAGCGTAATTAAGGAGCCAGACCGGTCTGTCAATTCGGCTCAGTACTGCATGAAGAGCACCAGGCTAAGTGTTTGCTCTAATAGGGCTTCAAACCGCAAACAACACGCATACCTGAGTTACAGGGCGTCCCCTGGGGGTAACAGTAGAAAGCGGCTACCTTCAAGTTAGCTCTAACAAGAAGGGAAGTTTATCACCGAATGTTGAAGGGTCTGCGTTCAAGAGCTCAGGTGTATAATCACATAAGCTGCGTCTCTGTGTTTGGTCCAATGCTTATCAAGGCTCTTAATCGATTATACGATCAAAATCTTTCCAGCACTGCCTTGCTCATGTTGACTGTGCATGTCCTTTGTCTCCCCTCCAGAGAAAGTCAGTATGCTGTCGGCATTGATCACTCCCTTCAAGTACATAAGCCCTGGGACTTGCGGCACAGAAGACGAGGACAGTTTAAGTACGATGTCTTTCTCTTATTCTTTTGTTTCGCCATAATAGAAATGATGGGGCCGTCACCCGTTGGACCAAAATTGACCTGGGCGATAAGGCCAAGTCAAATAACTCTCAAAAATATTGAACCAAAAATAATGAGTGCTGATGTTAAATCTGTTTTAACAGGAAATGAAGGTATAGTCCATTTATTTTGCCCGTTTTTGGAGTAAAAAGTGATTATTTTGTCTTATAAAATGTTTATAATCATCTGTAATTATTACCTATAAAACATCAATTTGCACTTGGTGTCCACACAAAATGACATCAGTTTTGAGCCAGGCCCGTAAACGACCAATCATGACTCCCCTGTTAGTCATGTGATGTTCATAAGCTGAGCTGTGATTGATTGGTCATTATCCAAGTCTTCAATACGTATAATGTCATTTTCAGTTGACAGAAAGCGAAAAAAAAGAATGTATTTTTTAAAGTATTAATTTTACATTCGAACAAATGACTTCATTCAATCCCAAAGACGTTATTTTACGTTTTTAACAGTCTAGTCATTCAATCCCAGGTATGTATTAATGTTTTGTTTTGTTTTTATCAAATATTTTCAAGTGTTAGGCTAAAAAGTATCTCATTATAGACAAAATAGTAATGTTAAGCTAAATAAGTGTACGACCCCTTTAAAATGCCACAATTAATTAGTTAGTACCTATTGTAAATATGTCTTGGAAACACCCATCCAGCATTCTACCGCTTTTGAAAAATTTCAATTTCACAAAATGATAATTAAAATGACAAATAAATGACATTGATTCAATGTACAGCCTAACTCTAAACCAGAACATCTGTTCTGAAAATAGGAGAGTAAAAGCTATCTCAATTTCCGACCATTAACTAACCCCAGTCTCCTGGCAATTTTTAGATGAGAGCTAAACATTTATGTTAATTTCCCATCAGTCACTTTTCTAACTAGATTTGAGGCGCGTATCAAAGCCATAGAAGTGTGAAATAAAGCAGATAGTTTTCTCATCCTTTCCTACTGCGCCTGCCACTGGTGGAATCCCCACCCCGTTACAAATAGGATTTCGACTTTGCATTGGCCACAGGGACCAATGTTCCTCACTTACAACAAGGATTTCCAACCAATTTAGAGGCAGATTACAGAATGATTTGGCAGATAGCATCCCCATTTGAAGGGATTTGTATTTTGAAACACTTAAATCTCACTCCGCCCTGTGGTGGTTCGTTATTGTTTCATTCTATATGAAGTTGACTCTGCCTGGAGAGATTTCCTCGATCTTTTTTGCTCATCAACCAATGAATACCTTCTTTCTCTTCAGGTACCAGCAGTGCAGAGGTGAAAGAAAACCGTAACATTGACAACTTGGAGGATCGCTCCCTAGCGTCTGCTGAGTGTCAATCACTCTTCTGCTCTGAATCTACAAGAAGCGGGCCTTCTAGTCTGAAGAGGAAACGGCCGCTGGAGGAAGACAACAACGGTCACTTGAGCCAACTCCGTCTGATCTATAAGAAAGTGTCCTGGTCCGAGGCACCAAAGAATGCTTTGGTTCAGCTCAATGAGCTCCGGCCTGGTCTTCAGTATCGCATGGTGTCCCAAAGCGGTCCAGTCCACGCTCCTGTTTTCTCCATTGCCGTGGAGGTGAATGGATTGACGTTTGAAGGAACGGGTCCTACGAAGAAGAAAGCTAAGATGAGGGCAGCCGAACAAGCCCTGAAATCCTTTATTCAGTTTCCAAACGCTCCTCAGGCCCACTTAGCCATGGGAAACATTTCAAACCCATCAGCTGACTTTACCTCGGACCAAGCCGGGTTCCCCGACACACTTTTCAAGGAGTTTGAATCTTCCCCGTGCTCTGCTGGCCTCACTTTTTGCAATTCGGAAGCAGAAAGTCAGCTATTATCAAGTGAGCTACTGAGACATGGACGCTTGCTTCGCCATACCTTAGACCTGATGGTCCAGGCTCAACAGAGGTTAGGCGGAATTGTTCCAGAAGCAAATGCGCCCAAGAGTCCCGTGGTGCTTCTCAACGAGCTCCGCCCGGGCTTACGTTACGCCTGTCTTTCTGAGCGAGCCGCGGGCAGGCGGCTGCGTAGTTTTGTGATGGCGGTACGCGTGGATGGACGCATTTTTGAGGGCTGCGGTCGCAGCAAGAAGATGGCCAAGACCCAGGCTGCCCAGTGTGCTCTTGAGGCCCTCTTCAATATCAGGCCAGCCCCTGAAGGCAGATTGACTCTCAAAACCAGCAGGAAGATATGCCCTCATTTACCCCAGGTGAGTCCTCGATTAATCCTTTTATCTGTGCAGATACGTTTCACACAGGCTGCACGTGTGATGACTACAACGGAATTCATGCAATGTTCAGCCAAATATATTGGAAAAATACATTTAAAAAGGCAGGTGATAGGCAAGTATAAACGCCATCTCTTGCTAAGAGTTAGTAGAAAAGCAAGGCAAAAAAATGTCAAAACATTAAGCCCATGCCATGGTCATTTAAGGAAATACCCAAATTGCAATCAGAGCGCAGAAAACTAGTTTTTGAGGAACATGAGGAAATTGAAAGTCACTTGCAAGATTGTCTGGCACCTGTTGATGTTATTTCCCTGCCTAATTTCAGCTGCAGAATTCCAGCGAAGGAAAACTACTCTAATTATGTTTTCAGACTGATTTATTCTGTTGTTGGAAACTTCAAAACTTATTATTGGCAATTGAAAAGAGTTGGATTCTTTTGCAGGCCTTCTCAAATACTGGGGTGAGACCCCACTGTGTGTGTGTGTGTGTGTGTGTGTGGGGGGGGGGGGGGGGGGGGGGGGGGTTAAAGGCTTTGTGAAGTGAAGAGTGAAGTATAATTGACAATAACATATGTTTGTGTTCATTTCAGGCACTTTAATGCTGTTGTTTTTTTTTTTCAGTTTTAGACTAACCTCTAACGTGTATTAACGCTGTAGTTATTGACAGTTGATTTATATTGCTTGATCCTTTTGTTAATTTTAGAAAAAATGCAGTTTTAGGTCTACTCAAACAATTTATAAAATAGAACAGTTCTTTATTGTCATTGTAACACATACTATGCACTCTCTCTCTCTCTCTCTCTCTCTCTCGCTCGCTCTCTCTCTCTCTCTCTCTCTCTCTCTCTCTCTCTCTCTATATATATATATATATATATATATATATATATATATATATATATATATATATTTTTTTTTTTAGTCTACCTTTATGATTGTTATATGATTATGATTAGGATTATGATAAGGGGTGCGAAAGATTTTCTCTTTCGTGGGGAGGCCTTTGCAAAATATATTACTGGTAATAATTACTATAATTACTGGTCATCGACACACGCTGACCATTAAAAAAAAATATTCAAACAGTATACAGTACTTCACTTCTTGTAGTCTCGGAGCTGAAAATCTTCTCTCGTTTTTATTGACACAATTGTGTCAGGCATGTTATGTAGTATTAGGATCTTTTTCCATCCTTGAAGAAATAAACTGGCAAGTGTCCTTCCCCAGAGCATGACATCAACCTAGCAAACCTGCACGTTTGCCTTGGAGAAAGTTTTTTCCTTTCTCCCCTCTGCCACGGTGTCTAAAGCGATTTAAAGAGGATTTGGCTCACCAGTTTAGTTCCAGAGAGCCATCTTTTGTGGAAATTTCTTGAAAGTCAGGCACGCTGTCTGCCAGACTCACGAGTAATTCGTTTCCGATGTTAAAGGAGAAGGGAGAAAAGTTCAACAATTGTGATGCATGCATGTGGGAATGATTGTGCCGTGTTTGGAATATGATGTGTGTAAGTGTCATTTGCATTGGATTGCAAATATTCATGCTCTATTTTTGGGAAGCAATTGCATGTATGTAGGTTTGCTGTTATTCAAGTTTGTTACACGTCTTGTAATCATCTTAATGTTGCTTGATTGATTTCTGAATTCTTTACCAATCCATATAAAACCAAACAAAAGAAAAAAAAGCGTTGAACTTTTTGACCCTAACCCTAACCCAAAGGTGTCACTAAAAGACAATGTGCTTATTCCAATTAATTTGCTCTTAGTTTGAAATGGAAATGGTACTGTTCCTGTCACAACATTAAAAAGCATTGCATTTGACTTTTCTTTGGGAACCTTGTTAAAGTCTTACATACCCCTGATGTGCCATCACGTACCCTCATTTGAGAACCACTGTTCTAAAAGATGACTTAAAATATTGCTGCATCATTACTGTCTGATTTATTGAGTTTGAGAACGAAATTTGTCATTGTCTCCCTAGGCATAGTTTATGATGAAACTCCAGCGGAAAAAAAAATTGTGCTAAGGCATCTGCTTTATTTCTGGCCTCGTCAGATGAAAAATTGCCAATTGTAATGTTGTGTGTAAAAAGGAGTTCAGATGACACAATTTAGCAATAAATTCCTTCATCCATCCATTTTCTATAGCCACTTAACCTCACTTTGGTCATCCTAGCCATCTTCTTCATTTTCCAATTGATTTGCTCTTAATTTGAAAAGCGAAATGGGTTTTCATTTCATTAAAAGTCATAAAATTAGATGTGCCTTCAGAAACCCTGTTAAAATCTTGCGAACTACTAATCCAACAAGTTGAAATACAAATACAAATTCTGTACACGGTTCAAAAAGAGTTTATGTCTGGTTCGGATGTGATGCATTTCGTCTATATATGATAATATATGAGGAGTACAAGTTTATGGCTCATTTTTCTGTGAATGGTCAAATTGATTGACCATAAACTGCTTTGTTAACGCTGTTATGACCACTGCTGCTGTAGAGCAAGCCAGCGAAGGATTATATCCTTGGCCAAGCATTAACCCCCGCTAACCCGCTAAAAAAATCAAAGTCCAATTTGCCTCGAAAACTACCTTTAGTCTTTACAACGTAAACGTGCTGAAGTAATCCCGGACCTCTTTTGCCAAGTGGAATGATTAGCCTTCTGTTCAGGCCATGATTGGCCATTTAATCTCCCATTCTGTCAAAGTACAGTTCAGAGTCACCATGTCGCCTGAGTCAGAAAAACATATGTGAGAAAAAGGTGGAGGTTCTTGTGAAAGGACAGCGCAGAGGTGAGCGGTCAGGATACTTGCACTTGGCCACCTTGGATTAAGGTTCATTTGATTAGGGAAATGCGCTCTGCAGCAGAGCTGAATGACAATTAAGGTTAATGAAGGAGAAAGTGACGAAAGAAAGCGTAGAAAGACTGGCGCTTCAAAGCAGGCAGCGTTATATTTTATGTAAACAAAGCTTCGTCACAGAATACGTGTATCGGTTGTGATATCATCTAAGATGAAATGTGACAAAGTGATTTGATTCACTTAACTCGTCCCAGATAGAGAAGACTACAAAATGGTCAAGTGGAGTAATTTCTCTGTCTCCAGCGCAGCAAATTAAATATGATTTGAGACATGTGAAGGTGACCCCTGTCAGAAGGCGGGTCTTCAACAGATTGCTTTCTTTGTCTAATCTCTCCCGCTTCTAATCTGTCTCACTATAAGCAGCTGTGACAGGCTGATCATTAATTAATATTGCCACAACAAATTTGAGACTGTGATCGAGCCAAGCCGCCCGTCTTCAAAATAGAAAAAAAAAAAAATGAAGTCGCAGAGGGAGAAGGTGTGAACGACACATTTGAGAGGACTTCATTATCAGTGTTGGTGGTGTTACAACCGCAGCATGCGGACAGTGATGGCAGCAGATCAACGCTATGTGACAGCCGCCACAGCACAATGTCCTCTTGGGATCAGCTGTGACTAACACCCTTAGGTTGTAGTGCAAATAGCCCGACATCCATCTTCCACAGAATACAATATACCAGCAGGTCTAAATGCATCTATCTAAAAAATTCATTGATGCTAAATGCAAAAAAAATAAAAAAACATCAAAAGAAATCCTACTAGAATAGTCTAGATGAGTGAATGAGTTAAAGTAGGTTGAAATTGGTTAACTATACCCACCACGTTTTCAGTAATAAGAGGGTGTGCACACTTTATCTCGTTTGTTTTTATTCCCGCGCTTGAATAGATGTTTTTAAATTGAGTTGAACAGAAAATGTTTAAAATAGGTTAAGGTTAGGGTTATTTATCTAAGGCTCATTTTTACACCGCAAAATCCTGGCAATTGAAGAGTATGAGTACTTTTTCTAACCACTACATAAATTATAATCCCCCATCATGAGATGCTTGAATGCTATACTATTTTGTAACAGGAATAAAAACATTCTTAATCAGTTTTTATGATTTATGTTAATTTCCCTTTTGTATTATATTTTGTTGTCATCTTTTATTTTATTTTTTTTATTTTAGTACTAAAACCCAAGACCCCATATTCCTGACGTTCTCTGTATTTACTTTTTAATATATTTGTTTATGTTTACCTCGAGTATAGGTAGCATAGTTTTTGTATTTTGTCAGATGGTTTATTTGAAGTGTCTCTACTTTTGTCTAATTGTGTCTGTTTTCATTGCGTCATCAAATGCATTTAACCTTAAATTAATGTTTGACTTTTCTGTCATTAGTGATGTTATCTTAACTAATTCATTTTTGACGTCTATAGTCGTCAATGGCAGGGATTGCTTTAATAATAGAAGTCAATGGAAAGCAAAAAGATTTTCTATTTCATAGCCACAATATTATACTTCAGCCCTTGTATGTAAATCTAGTCGTTTCTGGCTTGCGTGAGCTCTATGTTAATCAGTCCACCTGTTGTACTATGGCCTTATGGGATATGATGTTTCTTAGTGGAAAGCACTTTGAAATAATGGATGTAGTAATGAAAATTGCACAGCGAATCTGCTTATGGCCTTCTTTGATACCCCACCTGACTAATAAAACAGGAATATAGATAAATCATGTTGGCAATCTTCCTCATATGTATACAGTTTCTTCCACTCAATCTACTCCATAATGTGCTCTGAATGTAAGTCTATTTATGTGTTATTGGTTCATTATTACTGCTCTTAATTGCTTTATTACTGTTTTGTTTTATTGCCTACCTTATTATTAGCTCAATTATGGAACGTCAAAGTGAACACAAGAATTTCATTGTGTGGTATTATTATGAATATGACAATAAAACTTTTGAATCTTGAACTATTTTACTGTTAGACAGACCTCCACCATACATTTGACAATAATTCTCTACAATCTACATAGAGCTCCTCACGGCGAGGTATCGCAAAATCAAAAGGTCATAAAAACAAAGCATGTGTTCATCTGCGCTAAAGGAAATTGGGCCATTAAAATTATGTTAAATTAGATCATTAAAGTTAATTAGTCATGAACGCATGAACTTAACAGCCTTAATCAAAGCTAATTATTGTCTGTGACCTCTGTAATTGACGTAAAAAAGAGGGACTGTTCCATTTTCCTATTTTGAATTTTTCTATATCTGGACTATCTGTTGTTCTCATTTGCCTTTGAAGGAAAAGCTGAATAACAGCCGAGATTTGTGTGTGAACGTACTCAACAATGTTTTTTTTCATTCGAATACGTAGACAACGTACACAGAAAGGTTAGCGTCATCCTCAACTGTCCAATAAGTATGCAAAATATGACCTATGAGGCTGCGGGCTGTTAAATCAAATGTACCGCGTCAGCATGAGGCTTTGCCAGAAAATCCTTTAATGAGAAGATATCAAAATGGTTGGTGCGGTCAAGTCACTTGGCATATCATGAAAAACGCCCCAGTGACCTGTTCCAAAGACCCCCCGCTCACCCAGAGACGCTATACTAAGTCGTCATTGTTTTGAGAGTGTCCTCCGCTGTCGCCGAACGACAACCATAGCCGCGTGTTGGAGCAAGGCAACGGTCAATTCTCAGGAAGCCCTCACACTCCATTAAAAGCATAACCGAGTTCATTACAGTTTCACAGGCGCTCAGGTAGTAAATGGCTACTGATAAATCATGACTTGGTCCAGTGTGGCTGGTATGTTTATCTCTCCTTCTCAGGCGAGGGAGAGGTCTGGATTTCTGGCCTTTTAATGACCTTCCAGGCATCAGCAATAGACTCTCCTTTCACACATCGCGTCACGTTTGGAATATCCCTTTGTTTGTGAAGGCAACAATCAAACATATGTACTGTAAATAGATGTTTAGATGTTTTGCTTTAAAAACACAGAAAAAGTAACTCATTCCCTGTCAACCCAGTTAAAATGGATTATGATTCTTATCGCTTTCAATTGGAGAAAATAGGTATGGGACCAGAAGCATTAATTTGAAAGTTTTCTTCTTTTTAAGTGGTCAGAAATAGCAGTTTTACTGATGAAATACAAATCAACCTCTATTTCTCGAGTGGAAGTCAATTTCTACTTTATTTCATTTATGACCATAACATTTTCTAGTTCAGTTTTATGTCGCTATTTTTCTTGTAATTTTTCTTTTTTTTCAATCAGGCCAGTGAAAAAATAGCAATTTTATTTATTAAAAAAAACAACTTTTATTTTTTTTATTTTTTTTATTTAGGAAGATATCTATTGCAGGTTTGCCTCGCAAGAAACTACAAAGCAAAATGAAAAAAATCAAACTCTCCATTGCGGATTTCACCTACTTGTGGGTATCTTGGGGACCGTAACCGCTGCAAAAAATGAGGGAGCACAACTGTCAAAAAGACGTATGCGTGTTTCACCATTTGTATGAGTGCGACTTTTGTGAGACACGACTTTGCATTCACTTTATTTTAAATTAGTTTTAGTGATTTTAACCTGAAACATTTTTTCTTCAACATACCTCCACCTTCATTCTACTTTATGGCAAAATGATGTGTTATTGTTGCTCACTGAAATTAATTTTAGCTCCCTATACATCCATAATTAGCAGAATATCAAAAAATGTGCTGAACATGTGAAACCTAACACATCTGTTACTTTTGTCCTGATTTGCAAGCCTCTCTTGGGATGATAAAACGAGTGAGTTGGGAATACAGTTGGTGTGTTGCCGTGGAGGGGTAAAAAAAAAAAAAAAAAAAAAAATTCTTGGATTGCGTGGGGAAGATGAGGGGCAGGCTATGGGAGGCAGCGAGAGTTGAGGATGGATGAACTGCAGTTGGGGGGGAAAAAAGAGGGAAACCTCAGCGGAACAAAAGACCTTCAGGATTAATTAGGCGTCAGATTGGTTTCGGGGCACAGTCTGGAGGGATGGGGGTGCAATGAGAGATATGGAGAGGTAGCGGAGAGAAAGTTTAGCATTCTGGGAAGACCATGTCCTCGGTCCTCATATTTCAGCCTGCCTGCCCATGAGTATACAACAGGCAGCTAGTTAGGACCTGTGCAGTGCCTGGAACTATTGACTAATAGATGGAGCACCTCTTTTCCCATCTCGGTGTATTTTTATATTATCCCACTGGGTAATAATATAAGGGTCATACAAGTAACATGTAATGAACTGGATGGATTGTTATGCCCCATTTAGTGGGTCATATTTCCTAAATATGGTGCAAAAAAATGGGTGTGATGTTCATTGTATATATTTGATGAAAAAGCCCTTTGCTGTTCTGAATTTCAAATGTTACAGAGGTCCGAAATGAACCAAGTTGCCTTTCTACATACAGGAGATCCCAAGTTATTTTAATAGATTGCTTTGATTTTTGTCAATTAAGCAATAAGTTGTAGTTTTTTTCAATCAAATGGTTTCATTTCCATTCTTTTATTGTGAAATATGAAATTTTTTCTATCAAATTTACAAAAAATCTACATTTGATTGTGTTGGTAATGTGCAAAACATTATAAATTTGGCAAAAAAAAATGCTGATCATTGTTTTTCATAATGAAAGCAGATGTTTGCAGTTCTTTTTTTCTTTTTTTTTTTTTACTTTAATTCAATACAGTGTTAATTGGCTGTTGATTAATTGTTTGTGGAAAAAATGTTTAGAAATGTTCTTTTTGACAACAAATTTCTTCTATGATCCAAAAGAGGATACTTTAAGTTGATTATTTTTTTGTGGACCAATATAAATGAAATTTTAAGAGGGTCTAAAGTTTAACAAATCAGACACTGATGGTACGTTTCAAGTCTTTTTTTTTAAGGTTGAGAACCACTGGCCTAGAATAAAAATTTGAGGCATTGTTTTGATTGCCTTTGGTTGGTGTATAAATAAAAACTACATAACCAATCTTTATTCAAATTCGTATATAAAATATCTAGTATTAGGTCTATGCCATCAAAAAAAAAAATCTGTGTAAAAAAATCCATTGTATCTCATTCGATCAGTATCATCCTCAATGAACCAGAAAGTAGTCTGTGAATATTCACACTGGAAGGCCAAGCAAAAAATAAAAAATAAAAAAAAGTGTCGATCCACTTCTCTACTTTTCTGACCTTTTCCATCTTACTTTTATGCTTCTAGAAAATCTTCATTCCCAATTCAGGTCACAGAGGTCAGCTCAAAATTTGAAATCTGGACCTAGAGCTGCTTTGTTAATGCTGTTTGTGTTGTGATTGTCATACAAGGTTGTTTCTTTGACCACTTCCTCTCTTGTACAGGAAGTGCTGAACTCTGCATGAAGGGTTACCATGAATCATAATAATGATTTTATTTTTTGTTACCATGGCAAATCACATCACAAATTCAAAAGCTTAAGTATTATCCGAGAACATGATTGCACTCGCAGTCTGAAGGCCAGTCATACAATATTACTTTTAGTGTTTTTATTTTAGCTTGTGCCATCTGTCTGTTGTGGCACATCTCCTGCCCTTTACCCCACAAAGTGTGTGAACACATTATAGTGTGCACACTATTTGTAATGGCTTGACATAAAAGGGAAGATGACAAAAGAGAGCATATGCATTTGTTACAGTCAATCTAGCATTCAGGCGACTTTGCTGACGACACATAATGGATTTCAGTAAATGTTAAAAGAGCATGGGCCATAGACATTTTTTTTTGCACATTCAAAAGGCTTTCTACACCATTTCATACATTCTTCCTCAGGCTGTGAAGTGTATAATACATTTTGTTGCACTGTTGTAGCGCGCGTGTGTGTGTTTGGCTTGGCAATGTGAACGATCGCTTCTGTCAGGGGATGTTTTTAGAAGCCATATTCATCAGCAAAGAAAAGAGCAAGGCTAGTTTCGGTAAAGGCCAGGTGTAAAGCTATAACGTCTATCTGCAAGATAAACATATCATTGCTTTTGAGGGGGAAACCTTACATCTCCCAAATGTCAGCGGAACAGCACTGCTTAGAGTTTGACAACCTGCATTTAGTTTGTCCTGAGGGTTGAGAGGTTGTCAAAAAAAAAAATGTTGGCTCTTTCACCACTCAATTGCGGCCCAAACAAGGTGCAAAACCTCAACAGGCATTTGAAGCATGCCTTAGTCATAAGGCAATAAGAGGGGAGGGAATTTTACATTTTTTTGTTGTTTTTTTTTGCTGGCTCATCATTTACAGTCCCGTCGGTACGTAGACCCCTTACGTCATCATCAGTCCGTCATTTTTGGATAGTTACACAAACGATAAACATCAAATATTAACAGCAAATCACCCCTCACAACAACAAAAAACTTGCCCAAGAAAGCAGCAACCACCATTATCATAAAACTAAAGCAAGTCATAGTCTTCACATCAATCACTCAATCAACTAAATAAGGTTGAAGGGTTTATGACAAAACACACTAAATCCACACCACAATGTTTTCAGGAGGCACTAGATGTAACAAGCAATCCCCTCCACTAGAGGGCATTGACATTATTATGTTTCACATAACCTTCTTTGAAAGGCAATTTACAGAAACGGTTACATAAAATATTCATCTTTAAAATCTGATTGGGGAGAAGTGGGAGGGACAGGGTGGAACAAACCATTTTTGAGGCAGAGTGCATTGTTGTAGTTTTGTTAAAATGTTATGTTTAAAGCAGAATATTATAATAATCTACTTCTTTAGATTGTTTAAACGGGCAGACATTAAAAACAATCAATCTCTTCAATCTAAGGGGTGCTGGGACTCAAATGTTGGGTGCTTGAGCACCCCCAAAAATGGGCTAAAACAAAATCATGGCATGATGCTTATACTTCTTCATCTCGGCCATTAATATCCATTAGGTTTTTGTTTGGCCTATGCTCATGGACAGGGGTGTTCCATCTCCAGCTGTCAAATCATAAATACATTTTTGTACTTCTAGTATAAATTTGTTGGATCTTAAAGAATATTTGTTTGCTCTGTTAGGTGTCAAATACAACCATTTCCACACTGAACTTCTCTGTAGGGAGACGAACAATATTGTTAGACTGATAGTGTGAGAGGACACACAGCGCCTATATATGACTTTTATTAAAGAAAAAAAAAAATGAAGCCCTGTTATAACAGCCGGGAGGGCTGTCTGACCACAGCTCCAGAGCATTCGTTTTTTCTGTATATTTATTTTTATATACCGAGCATCCGACTTCAAATAACCTCTCTGGTATAACTTTGTTATAAGGTTCAGAAGGTAGAAAATATGAATTGAACTTTCAAGTGTAATATACCCAAAACTACACTTTTAGGGGAACTGAACCAGATATGAGACAAAAAACGTTTGTTTTTTTTTTGTTTTTTTTTTAAATACGTATAATATAATATGCACTTATGTCTGTTAATTAAATATTTATCATTTTAATGCTCAAACATATAATCCTCAATGATAAAGTCATGTTGGACAGAATTTTGGTAACTCCATGTGCTCCAAACTAATTGTCAGGAGTTCTTGATGAGAAAAAAACATGTTTGGTTGTTTGTGTACTTTTGGGAGTGTTGTAATGACGTCTATGGTTAGATTATTTCATGGCTATTAGAGTCTCGAAGCAAACGAGGCAGATAAATTAGTCTTCGATATCATCCATCCATTAGCTATAGCCGCTCATCCTCATTGGGGTCTCTGACTTGCCGATGCCTATCCCAGCTGTCTATGGGCAGTAGATGTCTGCCATCTTGTGGCCAGCACTGTTATTACAACTAATAACTTGTCATCTTTTAGTAAAGGTGGAAAACAATATATGAGGACACTCACCTTGTTTGTTTTCCAGGTAAAATAGGCAATGGGTAACAGCAGGACATTGTTAACTAATAAATAAAACTATCATAGGTCATAATTAGGGCTCAGTCAAAGCATTAACTTTGGACATGTAGTTAAATGCCATAAAATGTTAAAAAAATACATTAGTTGAAATACTGTTCGTGGCAGTTGAACTATGCTGACTTTCAACCAAACTTCAGGTCACTGGTACAAAGATGGTGTTTCCGGAGTTTCATTTTTAAAGCTTGCTCAACAGGTCATTGGAAAATTTAAAAAAAAAAAAAAAATCCGCACCATGCAAAGCCAAGTTCAAACTCAGAGTTGTACATCTTTGGTGTACCATCTCAGAGCAAAACACCCTGCTCAATTGTCCAAATGCTTTGAGATTTTTTTTGGTACCAATTTGTACAGTATGTACAATTTTGATGTTTTTACCTGGGGTTCCAAACGCATTAGCTATTTAACATTGATTTGGATCGACCGCCATACGGTGAATTCGCCTTACGAGCCCAACTTCGGAACGGATTAATCTCGTAAAACGGGAGCCCTCTGTATTTTCAAAAACACTTGAGCGTCACTCCAAATATGGAGTGAGTCATACTACGAAGTAGACATGCTAGCCCCTAGTCCCTCATGCTGCTAATTAAATACATATTTAAAGAAATAAAAACAACCATCTGGTGAGGCGCTACACTGACAGCTACGTTCTCCCTGGTGAATCATGTACTGTATGTGTTAGTGCAAATTATGCATTATGTAATATAATTAAGTAGTCAAGGATGCCCCCAGTCTGCTAGCAGGGATGATAGACTGGTTGGAACTTCATCACTGACCCTTTTATTTCCTCTCATCTCGACCTAGCCTCGTTTTCTTTCGCCCGTCTGTTTTACTCCTCATTCTCTTTGCTCTGCTCGTCTCCCCTAAGGGGAGGGTCATGTTATCTTTTCACGGGAATTCGTCTGCTGGCCGTCGGTGCATAATGTATGAGGCCTCCGGTGTGTGCTTTATACTGTCTGACATTATTAAGTTGTTTGAGCCGTATCATTGCTTTTATTTTTGTACTTAAATCTACCATTTTCATCTTATTATATCGAGTTATAAAATGTGCCAAATTACTTCAATTAAAAATAACCAAAACATACTCATAACGCTTCATAATCAGCATTCTTTCAGATGTTATGTTTTTATTTACAGTAAAGCTCTAGATTTTACTACAAATTACGTGTCATATTTTTCAGACATTTACAATAAAACTCAAACAGGTATTTTTTTAAATAACCTTCGCACTGAGGTTGGAGATTTATATGCTGTTGAATTCTTGTATTTTTTTTATTTTTTTACTCTTTTTTTGTAGCTGGCTTTGCTCGTTTGATTAGATGACTACAATTCAGATTGATAATGAGTTCCAGAGTCCGCCATGCTTAACATTTGCAGCGCGTGGTCACGATTCATTGGTTGTAGACCTTTTTTTGGCTTGTGTGTTAGGGGGGCTTGCATTTCCCAAATTAATGTTTGGTTTATAGCTTAAGAGCTGAACTGGATTTGAGCAGATGTATCCAGTCAAGCGACGTATGAAGTTAGTTGGAAAAGTTGGCGTATTTGATTTATGAATTTAATAGTCAGGGGTTGGAGTAGGCCTTTGAGAATATGAATTCTTATCAAGGCTATGCTTTCAGTTTTCAATTTTGGGGAAGGAATTGTCCGTCCAGAAATCAAAAATCAGTGAACTATGAAGAAAGTCTGGAGGAAATGTATTGTATAATCTTGATTTTGTAGAAATAGATCTTCATATCAAATATTTAAACTTAATTTTAATTTAATTCTAGTTTAATTTGATTTCAAGCTGATTTTTGCCATATTTGTTCCAGTTGAATGGAACATGAGCCATAAATTTAGCATCAATGTTTGACTATATCGATCGGGTCAAAATTTTGATTGCGTCTTCACAGCTGAGTCAAGTCATTGGTTCTCAGCTGCTGCCATCATTTCTGTAGTTGACTTTGATCCTGCTATCGTACACCAGTCTTAACGTCCTGTTCCCACCTTTTCGAAGCTAATGAGGAATCTCGGCTTGAGTTCCGCTTTGCTTACGGAAGCCTGCGGCGCATCATCCCTCAGTGTGCACGCTGGTCCCCTCTTACATGCTCGGATGAGGTGAGCTCCAGGAAAGATGGGTTAGATCTGTCACTGCGTTTTCATATACTGTACCTTTGTTCCCGCTCCTGGAGATCAAGCATATGGATTAAAAGGGAACAGCGTCTTATGATGACGATGGCCACATGGCACAGCCCGGTGGCCCGATGTGACTAACGGGGCCCCGCTGTTCAGTGGGAACGCCTGTTCTATAAGAGACAAGGCCAAATGGCCGTTGTGAAATCAAGGTTTAAATCAGGCAACGCAATCCGTCCACGCATTTAGTACACATTGCACATCGGTCAATATCATTTCATGCACTGAAGAACAAAAAAGAAAAAATGTTCATACATCAGTTAAAGCCTTGAACTGAATGTGTAAGACATTTTTGTGTTCATTCTCTACCATTGACGGTTATAAACGTCAAAGGTCAATTCCACTGGGCTGCCAGTGAATTTAAAGTTAAAACTCAAACACACCTCTTGCATGTATTCTTCCCTTCAAAAGTATTCTAAGCACAGCTGGCATGCAGGCCAGATGCTGGGGTCTTGTCGAGCCAATGCAAAAACAAGCAAAATTGGGTCAAAAAGGGACCAACTTAATATTTTATGTTATTTATTGAACCCAGAAAATTTGGTTGCAATCATATACATAATCTTTTGAGCCAACCAAGTTGATTTATTTATTTTATTTGAATTTGGGTCAATAATCTGCAAGACACTTTTTTTCTTCAGAACGTCAAATGAATAAGCAAAATTGTTTGTTTTAACCCCAAAAATTGGTCAAAAGAATGACCCAAAAAGTGGAGTCCCTTTTAAAACCAATTTTAGTTATTTTTATCACAACCATTTTTACAATATAGTGAACAAATGCAATAAATGAACAAAGGGATGGGGGTTGTTTTGCGTGTTATTCATTTAATTCCCACCAACTCACTGTACAAATGAATAAGCAAAAATCAGATCTTAACCCCTGTAATTGGTCAAAAGAATAACCCAGGAGTTCAATTGGTCCCTTTTTAACCCAATTTGAATTATTCTTAACCCAACTATTTTTAGAGTACACTTTTACCACTTAAATACTTAACTTAATATTTTTTACTCAAAAAAAAAAAAAAAAGATTTTTTGGATAGGTAAACAAACTATATAATCAAGCAATTATACTAGGGTTACCACTATTGAAAATTTTTAGAATAAATTATTCTTTTAAATATTCTATTGATTAATCAAATAATCTGATAAAATTTCATTTTTCAAAGTGTATTACAAAACAATGTTTTCACTATTAGTTGTTAGTTGGTAGCAATCGATGTTGTTTCTTGATTATGTTTAGTAATTAAAAACACCAAACAACAATGAAGAATTTTTTTTGAACAAAAAAGGCATTTCAACAGGGGTGTGTAGACTTTTTATAACCACTCTATGGTCAAGTCATGAGTTAATAAAGTTGTCAACTTGAAATTAAGTTAGTGACAAAAATCAAGTCAAATCCAGGCGCACACATTTTTAAAAACCTTTGCTGGTTGTGTCTAATGATATTTGACTTTAGTATATGTCGTGGCTGACTAAAAAATGGATGGCGGGCCTTAGGTTGAACACCCCTGTTCAGTTGGTCCTTTTTTAACACAACTCGAATTATTTTTAATCCAACTATTTTTAGAGTGCACTGGTGTATAAAGTATAGAAAACTATGTAAGAAAAAAAAATGGATTATTATGCGAACGTAAACATCATCAGTGTCATCATAGCTCTTTTAACATCAATTGAGCAGCGACAGAACAGAAATAGCAACAAGCGCAAGACTCCCTTTACATTCTCAAACGCCACCAAAGGCAGCGCTGCCACCAAATGAACAGATATCATTTTCAAAAGGCCTTTGATCGGCGTCAGATGCGGAATGTTGAGAAGGAAAGGTGGACTTGGTGCTGCTGGGGAGCGGGAGTGAAGATATCCAAGCAGAGGGCAGACACTATTAAAACTCAGGAGAATGAATTGTTAAATACCTCTATAAAGAAATATAAGACATGGCCCCATTTTTATGCTGCCTTGGCCACTCTGCAGGCAGGTGATAAGAGGAGAAGGTGGTGGGTTAAATGTGTGTGCGTCAGATGGCAGCTCAAGCCTATATTAATGGCGTAACATACCGTAGGTGGTCATCGACATTGTGAATTCGGTCTTTAACAGGTGTAAAAATTGCAATGTAATGTATGGAGAATGTTAAAGAAGCTTTGAAATATTACCTGTGGAAAAACTCTCTTCTTCTTTCATTTATCCTTTGAGGCCATGAAGCCAAGCAATATATTAAACTATTTTTCCCCCACTATCTGGTATGCCTTGTGCGCCTGACTTTTAGGTCAAGATGCAGAAGGGAAAATTCCCCCAGTGACATTTTGTGTTTCTGGCACAATATTGACTTCAGAGGGAAGGCAGCAGGAGAATTTCTAGTGACATTCCATGTTACCTTGGAGATACATGTTGAAATGTGTATTTTTACCATTTAGAATGGAAGGGCTGAGAAACAGTTTTTGCTATAATAAAACGCTAATCTATTAAGTATTGGCGATGTTCCGAAACTATTTTTTTTTTCAGACCTATACCGGTGCGAACACTTAATATTTGTTGTCATGGATACCAATTACTGATACAAACTAGTTCATTTGGTACACAATCCTTCCCAAAATAAAACATTAACAAACCATTAATACAGTATAGCATTTTCCTTTAAATTTCTTGAAATTATTGACAACTTTCTTTTTCTATAATTTGTCACTTTTAGCTTGTAATGGTAAAACTGTTCCAACTACTATTTTCTTATAATAAGCAAAAGTGTTTTAAAGTACAGTATATGGTGAGACATTTGCCATCATGTGATTCTAATCAACAATACTATACAATATTAAGCTTTGTACCATTAGAATCTGGCCACTTGGTGAAATTTTAGATTTTTTTTTTTTTTTTTAGCTGTTTTTGTAGATTGTAGATTTTCGGGGTTTGTGATTTTTTTTTCTTTGTTGTACATAGAAAGTTTTTTCTGTTTCAAACGTTGACATTTCATAGAAAATAGCATCAAAAATGAACCGATGCAGTTTCACTGCCTTCAACAAAAAATATCTGCGTTTTTGCCAAGTGATCCCCTCCTTTTTGATCCATATCCATATATTGTTATCAGAATATAAAATCACCTAAGATAGTGTTTATACTGTTCTTTGTACTCACACAAAGAAAGTAGATTTTGGTAAACCATTCTAACATATCATTAAGACACCCAATGAAAAACCAATAAGAGAATCAATAAGGAATCCACATGTTAATAAGCAGTAACATTAGAGATAAAAGAGTTACGAAGCACGAAGGTATTAGTGCAAAAAATGGTCAGGTCATATCTTAGACATGCAATATATTTTATTAGATAACTATGCTGCATAACTGACCAATTTTATTCCCATTTTGTGCATTTACAAAAATCTTATGACATGATAACAAATCTGTGTTTACATATCCATTAGTTTCAAGCAACGTAGAACATTCTATAAAGAATAAACAGGAAGGAAGACAATAGGTTTTTGATTTCTCGCAAGGAGAGCGGACAAGAACCTGGACCATATCAGAATTCCTTCCTGTCTGGTTAGAGAGCCTTTCCTCTCCTCATTTATTCATTTGGGTTGGCCCTAGGTACAAAATCATTGCCGCCCTGAAGGATTGGGGGAGACATCTGCCAACAATGTAAACAATCAGTTTGTGATAGTTGGGTATGCAGTTTATGAGTTCATGATATATCTGGTTCCTCAGGAACACCAAGAGCGACCTCGTTCTGCTTTTACTCTTTGGTCGGGGTCACGGCCCCACTCTCTTTTTTTACAGCTGCTTGAGACGCATCAATTCAATAATCTACCAATATACTTACTGCATAAAACAAATATGCAGTGCCAACAATATCTTCAAATGCAGTGCTTTGGTATTGAATTTTATTACTTGTGCAGATGCATCTTATAAACTGTCCAGTGAGAGTAAACTATTTTTCATTGAGTATAAAATAATCTTTACACTCCCAATATTTCCGTTTTGACAAATAGAGATTATGGGTATGAGCCGTTACGCACTTGTGTTGATAGAAGCGTTCCTCCAATAAATCTCCTTTAGTGCAGCCAAAGCAGTTACTAAATAAATCCTGCTGCTTGTTTTCTCCATCCTGAAGAGGCCCAAAGGGATTGCTTGTTAAATTGTTCAGAACTAATGCTGCGCAGACGCCAGGTGGGGTGAGCCACACAATGGCCGCCGCAGCACTTTCAAGCTAGCTGAGACGTATCACATCAGTTAAGTGAAATATATTTTGAAAAGCAAATTCCGTGCTACGGGAGCACAATGTTCAACCGAGAGGAAGACGGGCAGTCAGCCAGGCACACAATGATCCCCGCTCACAGATGACGGCAGGTTGCCGTGACATTCTGTCTTGACTGCGGAGCGCGATCCTCGGCCTCATTTTTCTGCCACATTAGGTCCACAGTCAAGTTAGAACTCAACTCCCGGTGTGGGAGAAAAACAAAGCATCCACGAACACACTCATGCACAGACCAGTGTGACCGCTGTGCTCTCCGGACCTTTTGGAGCTGCCACCTTCTCTCACCTCCGTTATATCATCAATGAAGCGGTCGCCAGGGGTCACGGAGGACTTGACTCGGGGTTCACACTTTGACGCTGACGTTGCCAAGCCAAGCAGGATTCTGTAAGATTTAATTGCATGTCACTTTCAGGTACAAGGAACATGGCAGCTGTTTCTTTGCCTCCGCATGCTGTATTGCTTTGAGGGCGTGAGTGTGGAATCAGAAAGATCTGGAAAGATTTCAACATGAGATAAATCATGCACATCACTCTACAATACAAATTAATGATGATGATCAGTTTATACTGCAGTTGAAAAAAAAAACTACATCAGGGGTGTCATTTTAGCTCAGAGGCCGCTAAAATCTGGTCTCAAGTCGACTAGACAGGGAAATGTTATGCTAAATACCTTAAAAACAATTAAGTGGCAATTTTATGTTGATTTTTGCTTTGCGTGCCGGCCAGGTCCCAATCCATCACGAAATATGGGGTCAACTGTAAATATATTTTTGAAAAGCAAAAAATAACATAAGAAAAGAGATGAAATAAAGAAAAGTAACATTGCATTTTGATCCACTATATATCGCAAATAGCATTTTTTACTTAAATTGCATGAAATGAATGGAAATTTTATACTAAAATGTTTCCATTCCTCCATAAAGTAGATATTTTATAACACATAAAAAGATGTGTCCAGCCTCTCTCTACATTACGACACACCGCTTCAGTCTTTCGCAAAACTCGCATGTTTGTGTTATTAACACAAAGCGCCGCTTCTCTGATTTCAAAATCTGTTGGAACTTGCTAGCACTAATGGCCCAAGAATTATGGTGATTTGAAAAACACCTTGCGAGCCAGGCAGAACCTCTGTGAGGGCCAGATCCATCCCGTGGGCCTTATGTTTGACACCAATTTTCTATATACATTTTAAACCCCTTGCCAAGGGTAAAAATCTGTACCAAAATAGACCATCTCAAAACCATTATTTTGATTTTTTTAACACTATAAGTTTTCTTTGACTTTTGACTTTACTGTCTCACTGTCAAGAAATTAAACTTATCATTTTAAGAAAAAAAAAAAGACATCAATTTCCGTTTACTTTAAACCTGGCTTAAAAAGCGAACATAAAACAACAACAAAATAATAAAAAATTAAACATTTACACGCCCAAATGTTTGACCCAAGCACAAAAGTATGTACCAAAAGTTAGCTAGCTAAAGGCTAACATTTGTTGTGAAACACAATCGTTTGGCTGTATTTGCAGTGATGTTATGGGAATTTCAATGCTTCAAACAATGGTTACTTCAGGGGTCACTAACTCATGACCTCGAGGGCACCTATCGGGCATTTGTTGGGTGTATTTCCTGATGATTCCTTGATCATTTCAATTAGGTGCGTCGGAGTATGTTTACACACAAAATAATGCTGGATAGGTGCCCTTCAGGAGCAGAGTTGATAACCCCTGATTTAAACATTGTGCTATTACAGATAAGATGTGTATAAAATAATTCCCACAGTCATATAGTTGCTCTGCTATCTGGGTACGACTACCACTAAAAACAGATTCTGGGCAATAAGCCGATACCTTGTCCCCCGTATTTTGAACCCTGCAGCTTTTCATGTGATTTTTTTTCTATGGTGATAGAGCGGTTACCCAGTCTCATCACATCTGACCAAGGAAATACTGTAGATCCAACTAGATCACACTGGACTAAGGAAACAGTGAGATATAAACAGTTTTATTAGTTTTAAAGTAGTACGTTTTACTTTTTCACCTATAGACAATTGTGGTTAGACTTACCACTGCTCTCCGCTTATGACGCTCCCGACATGCAACTTTTGAATGTTACCAAGGACAAATAGTTTGCCTAACACCTTCTCTGAACTAAATATTTAACAATGTATGTTACATACTGGATAAAAATTGTAGTTCTGACTTAAGTGTTGTGTTAGCGTGGGTTTGTGATAGACTACTGTGTCTTCCGACCCCTGCGCATTACCGTGAATGCAAACCGGCTCAGAGCAGTCTGTTTTCATTAAGCCATCTCTCACTAGCGATCCACTTAACTGCACACGGTTTAGCAGATGTTGCCATGACATGTTGATCACACCCCCACACCTCTTTGAATCTCTTTCTTGAGTAACTATTATTAAGGGCTTAGTTTTCAAGGGGTGTTTACTCCAACTACAGAGCTTAAATGGATCGCGGGGACATGCATGTCAACGGATTGGCAGCAGAGTAGATCTTCTGCACAAATTGAGCCTCCGCTTGCTAATGGGTCATCATGAGGTGTCACAGTGCCACTGGCATGAAGAGTGGAAGATTAGTAAGCATATTACTAGGGATGGGAGAGGAAGAACATAAATTCCACAGGACGAGATGTCTCATATGACTGTCCACTACAACCAGACGAATTAAGGGCAAAATGTGTAATCTTAAATAATGCCCAACATAAATTTTCCAGTTTTCCAGGTTTTGTTTTGTATGGAGCAAAATTAACAACGCATATTTTTGGGTACTCTCGTACGACGAGATCTCATCCCTAGTTCACAGAAAAAAGCTTAAACATTTAGTTTTTAGACAAAGCAAATTCTGTCGTAAAACTGCAGTTATTCATGCACGCTAATTTTACACAAGGCGAGTGTCTCATTTGCGTCTCATTGAAACTGAGGCGGCCATTATTTTGTGTTTTCCAGGACTTTGCCGATTCAATATTCCACTTGGTGAGGGAGAAGTATCGCTCACTGGTGGGCGGCTGCAATCCGGCTTACACTCAACACAAATCCCTGGCAGGCATCGTAATGACCCGAGGTATGGTAAATTTCATTGACTTTTATATATCACGTTGAATTATTGAGGTAGTGCAATATAAAGAGAGTGGAGAAGAAGAGACAGAAGATGAGAAACTAGAAGGAAGTTTAGATTGGGAGAAACATTACGAAGATTCCCTGGTGGTGGAGTGGTTTATGCATTTCCGATGAATTATTGACGACGCAATCTCTGAGGGTTGGGAGACATGCTCGTGGGAGTCGGTCCCCCACCAACTCGCCGGACTTTCCGTGCTCAGGCAGCTTTGACACAAGTTTGTCCATGACACGGTGGGAATCTTAACAAGATCAGCTTAAATGTGACATCTGTGTGACACACCGGAGGACATTTCTCACTGTGATGTCGGACAATGAGTTATGACCGCACATTCATCTTTCATGCTTTATTCATGTTGCATATGTTGTATTGGCTGCATATTACATTGGGGATTGTCACCGATACACCTGTGCACACCACCAAAATAGAAACACAGCCCTTGTGTTTTCACATTGCAACAACAATAATGTGTATTGATTTTTAAATCCGTTTTGACATAAACTTAACAGTCATAGCTTGTGCAAAAAAATATTTTCATACCTTGAGAAAAGCTTGCTTTAATGCCACATATTTAAATATTTAGTAAATGTGTACTTGTAAAAAAAAAACTATTTTTTTATCTCTAAACAGTAACTTGTATCTGTAAAAAATAATGTGGTTATAGCAAAAAAAAATGTTGATTTTATCTTTTTTTTTTTTTAACTGAGACAAATTTTAAAAAAATAGAAACAAAAGCAGAAAAAAAAAGTTCAATGTCTTTTTTCATGGATTTCAGTCGCTGCTGGTATATTTGTATTAATTGTAACCCCACAATAAATAAAGGAATGCTGTAACTCAGTTACAAGATGGTGACAAAGCTCTATTTTTTTCCCCAAAATGAAGCTCCTCAAATCACTTCACCATCGTTCCTAGGCACCAGAATTTCACAGTATAACACTGAAGTAACAGTATTCTTGCTTCTGGCTGAAAAAGAGAGTAACAGAAAGTTTTTGAAAAATGCTCCAAAATTGTGTTTCCTTGCTTGGTTCAGTTATAATGGCTTCACGGATTTTCATTTACGACCTTCATTTTTTTAATTTTGAAATGATTTTTGTCACTGGGCTATAAGCAGCAGGTCATAACATCAGATGCAAAAAAGATGGTATATGGTTTATAATTTTTTTTTGTCATTTTTTTTGCCAACATCCTCCCTTTAACAGACTGAACATGCCTGCATGTTTAGTCCCAACATATTTATAGAAAATGGATGGATGGATGGATATTTTCAACACTAACAAAATACAGTTAGCAGTTAAATAGCATTTCAAAACCGTATTCAATACTTCAATAGCATCTTTGTTTGTCTGCCTTTGATACATTATTTTAGTGAACATAAAAACACATTCATATAATTCATATATATAAAATCATAAATACATAATTAAAATCATATATACTGTGTACTGTATATAAAATTTGCACATCACAAACTACCCCAAATCATTTACATCCTCTTATTCAATTTAGACATATATTTTTTTTAATATATATTTTTAACTCTTTTTTTTTAACACAGCCATTGATTCACATCTTTTCAGTTCTATTTCATAGTTGTTCCATAAATTGACACCTCGAACTTATACACACATTTGAAGAAAAAAAAAAAGGAAAAAAAACCTCTCAAAAATCACAGATAAGCCGCACTGGACTATAAGCCGCAAGCCTCAAATCATGAGCAAAAAGTCGCGGCTTATAGTCCGAAAATTACGGTAATATTATTTTTGCTTCTGGCTGACGAAGAGAGCGAACGATAGTTTGGGGAAAATATCCGCGAAAAGCAACCCCCCGAATGGTGAACGCGGGGAGTGACATCCAATCAAAAACGACTCCAACCCGTGTGAATTATCTTCCCCCCGGCTGGCGGCGGCGGGGTTTGAGGGGTCGCCGAGGAGGGATGGCTATCTCGGCGGCTCATCCCCGTTGACTTGAGCGAGAGCGGCCGCGCTCATCCTGACCTAATCCAATCCTCCTCTTCTCCCCCGCCTCCCAGTAATTGCTTCTGTTTGTTTATTAATAGCACGTTATCTTCAAAGATCCAGACAAACGGCATTTGCAGAGGTGGCCGCCGCGCTTCTGCCGCCGCTCACGCAGACACAGAACTTGACAGGAACACTGGGGAGTCCTGTTCCGTGTTGCCTTTCTCTCCCTCCATGTGTCTGATGCCCCGTTTTGCGCCTGAAGAATCTTAATCAGGGTCCGTCTTTGAAGCGCAGACAGACGGCGAATCCCCTAGCCGCATGCCAACGGAGTCCCGCTGAGGCAGTTGAGCCCCAATGAGATCCAGATTAGCCTTGCCAGCAGGGTGAGAGACGCAAAGTAAAGTAGCAGCAAACGGCATCAAATAGCGTGGAGATTTTCATGTTCAAATGGGCTCAAAGACATGAAATTGTTCAAAGTCGGCATGGGAAACTGCTCTTGGTTGAATTGGATGAAGGATTTTTTTTCACGAATCATATTTCTTGGTACAAGATGCCGACGCGAACGGAGCAACCGGAGGGACTTAAGAAAAAAAGATGAGAGAAAAAGGATTTAAATATTTTGATTGCAAATGACAGTTAAGTTATGGTATTTAGCCCGCACGTTCATTTTCAAACAGGGATTTTTCCCACCGCTTAATCTGCTTTTCGTGCTGCCTGAAAATGTACAAGTCAGTAATCACATGCGGCAGGAAAAAAAAAGAAAAACCTTTCAAAGTGGATATGAAAAAAAAAAAAAAAAAAAAAGCAGAGACATGCACAGTGTGTTGCAGCCCAGGGAGAGATTTTGGGAGCTTCAGTACCATTTCACAAAGACACCCTTATGTGCACAGAGCAGTTGACTGCTAAAGCTAATAAAGATTCAACAGGGCGCTCTTTCTATTCTTGCCAACTCTCCCTCTTTACAAGCGTTGAGGATTTTCAGAGGTTTCCCATGATTCAAAGAACATGTTTTGGATGACATTCCGGTTCATCAGCCAAGCTCATATGCTAAAAGAACCCATAAAAGATAGGCTTTATGATGATGACATGTTGATGCCAAACAGAATCTTACATACGTTATCCTGCTTTGGAATAGGTTGTAGTATTCAGTCTAGAATGTTGCAGTTGTCAAGCATTTTTTGAACTGAATTGCCAACCTCAGAAGTGTCAGGTGGATCTTCAAGGTTTCAATTTGAAAGGTGGCTTTTGATCTGACTGTCATGTGAGCCTTAAATTCTTATACAGTAGGATCGGATCAAAATAAAAGCTCCAAACATACACAAACAAAAATGACTGCTACTAAGACATAAAAAAGATTGTGTGTGTGTGTATGTGTGTGTGTCCTTTCCCAGTGTGTGTGTGTGTGTGTATATATATATATATATATATATATATATATATATATATATATATATATATATATATATATATATATATATATATATATATATATAAAATCGCATTTCTTATTTGATCGCAATTTCTTTTTTAATCCACCACAGCTAGCTAGCTTAAAATTGCATCGCTCAAAATCACCATAACAGGACCATTAGAGAAAACATATGCATGTATTGCGACTATTTTTTCATCGAAAGACGACTAGCTGAAGATACAGTACTGCACTATGGCAATGCCAAAAAGTCATTTACGAGCAAGAACGCTAGTGCTCAACTGACAACAAAGTTATAATTTAACAATAACACATGCTCATCAAGCTTGAAAAAAAAAGATAAAAAGCTATTTTAATTTACTGATTATTAATAACTAATCAAAATTCATATGTGTGTTAAATTATTCCTATATATTAGAGAGTAGAAATATGTCCATGCTTTAGCAAGAATTTGTACTTTTTTTAGAGTTTAAAACTACTGCAAATATATGTTAATTGTTGGTGCAGTGTAGCATCTAATGCCCGACCATTTTCCTGTGGTAGTGCTCCAGCAAGGGCTTATTGATTTTCGTGTCCTGCATCGATTGGGTGCCCCAGGTTGACTAAAAGGATGATCTGGAAACAGCCAAACTGTTTCCTTTAAATTAGCAGAATGGACTGCTAAAAAGAAAAAAAAAGGACCTTGCTGAGTTTAACAAGACAGGTTTGAGCATTGTAATATGATGCAGCCTGGTGACAAGAGACTCTCGTTTTAAGCGGAAACATACAGTGTTGATGGTTTTTATTTTGAAGCAAATTGCACAAAGAAATAGACTCAAGCAAAAGATGTTTGCTTAAAATTTTTAAACTTTATCTTTTTGGATGTGCAGCTGGTCTACAATGGTCTAAGTAATGACTAGAAAGATTCCATTACCATTTTAGCTGATTATTTCTGGTTTTAAAAGACATCTTGTGAGGCTTTATCTTTTGCCATTTCTCTCTTTCTACCTCCCGCCCCTCGCCCTCCACCTTGCATCCATCTCTTACACTCCTCTGTGAAGCAACAGCAAACTCAGTGCCAATTTCATGGCACGCTAGCGAATAGCACTGCAGAAATTATCCATTGCAAAATTGATCTAAACAATTGCAAAGTGGAACGGTGAGGAAAAGCAGAAGAGTGAAATTGGGAGTCCGTTACCTTTTTGAACTCACTTTATCAGTGTGAAGGAAATATAGTGAAAACTAACTGGGAATGGAAAGGGTTGACTCAAAATGGAGAGATTTTGGATGCATGAGTATACTGTAGAGCGAATAGTCCTTTTTTTGTACAAATGGCAACCTTTCAGTCGTATTTTTAGTTGTGCTTCCTGTACATTTAAAATTTCATAAAAGTCACCTTGATTACTTTTTTAGCCTTTAAGTGCACCCCATTAATGGTGGACACATTACTTTACAAAACTTTTTTTTTCCATGCAGTTGTCATTAAGTATGTCCCAATCACATAAAAAAAATATACATATATATATATATATATATATATATATATAATATCATATATCATATGTGTATATATATATATATATATATATATATATATATATATATATATATAATATCATATATCATATGTGTATATATATATATATATATATATATATATATATATATATATATATATATATATATATATATATGTATATATATATATATATATATATATATATATATATATATATATATATATATATATATATATATATATATATATATATATATAATATCATATATCATATGTGTATATATATCATATGTCTATTTTTTTTCAAGCAGTGGTCAATAAGTATGTCCTCACATTTTTAAAAGATTATTAGCAGTCCTTTTTGGACCCTCCTTTTGCCAAACACATGAAAAAAAATAAAAATAAAAAAAAAAAAAAAATATATATATATATATATATATATATATATATATAGATAGATAGATAGATAGATAGATAGATAGATAGATAGATAGATAGATAGATAGATAGATAGATATTTTTGTCTATATTTATTTTTATTTTTTCAAGCAGTTGTCAATAAGTGTATATATATATATATATATATATATATATATATATATATATATATATATATATATATATATATATATATATATATATATATACACACACACAGTTGTGATTGAATGTCTTCACTCTTTAAAAAAAAAATAAAACAATAAAAAATAAGAAATAAAACATAAAAATACATCTTTGGGATTGAATGAGTCTCATCACATTCGACCAATAGACCAGCCGCGCGGGCGGTACCCCAAACTTCCTGATGGCCACCAGACCTATGTAACTATTTCAGAAAGGATCACTTTTAAGAATTCAAATAGACTTTGACTCAAACCAGGAAGATTCTTACTGTTCTCTGAAACCCTGCCACAAATCAGCATATTCAAGAATTCAAAGAAATCAAACGCAGGTTCTCTCCCGTTATGTCTTTTTCCCTCCACTGCGCGCACACTCACACACGCACACATTCATCATGGCACCCATTACTCTCCCCCTCCCAACATTTCCCCCACGTTTCCTCTCATCAATGGAGGTGTCAGGGTTCTTCCTTTCCACAGTGCCGTCTGGGCCGAAGCTGATAAAAGCTCATGTGCCGGTCCGGCGCCGCCCGCGGATCCGCCTGGAGCCAACGGAGCCTGACTTTCTGAGGCGAGGGGAGTGATGTGAGGCAACCGACAAAGGAATGTCTTGCCATTAATGCTCCGCTCCACTTCTTGTGCGCATCACACACTTGCACGGCCTTACACCGGTTTCCGATGTCATCGCTGGGAGAAATTTCGGGAAAACAAATGTGAGGCCAACCTTCCCATATCAAGAAGGTTGCTTCATAACAGGGGATACGTACATTAAATATGCAGACACTAGGTCTTGACCCAAGCAGATTTTTCTATTTATGTGAATATATTTTGACATGGCCAGGAAATACGAGGAGCTAGTGGAGGAGGTCGGCGAGTAGTCTGACAGAGAATAATGAAGTGAGTTGCAAAGAAGTGATGTAATGAACCAGGGAAGAGAGGGTGGCGAATGGAGCAGGCAGGTGGGCCAACAGGCGAGCGGTGTTACCTGAGAGGGCGAGTCAGGGAGCGGAGGTAAATGATGATTAATCACGCAAGGAAGGCTTAAAGTGTTGACGGAGCTGCTCAACGTAGTGGCCTAGACAATCGGCTGGCAAAGGAGGGAAGCCGCTGGCTTGATGGATGACAGGTTATGGTGGATCACGTAGGGAGAAGCTATATGCAGAATATACAAATGCATCCACGTACGCATGCGTTTAGTGCTGTGTTTTGTTGTTTATTTTTTGATAGAGACAGTGTTTCTCAATTATATTTTGCAACCCCCCCCCCCCAGGAAAGAGAACCCCCCCCACTCACCATGCCGACCATGAATAAGATTCCTATCTCTAAAAACTGTATCCTTTTTAAAATTAGGAAAGAAGAAAAAAAACTATATAGGTCAACTTTCAACAACAAACCTACTTTTTAAAGGTGTTTATTCAGGTTACAGGTTAGTCTAAAGCTGAAAAAATTGCCAAGTGTATCAAACTGCCTGAAATAAAAGAAACTAATAATGTCTATCCTTATTTCTTTGTAATTAAACTGCACAAAAGAAAGCCTTTTCCCCCAGGCATCACCTCGAGCTCCGTCCGCTCTCCACCCCACCATTTTGAAAAAGACTGGTGTATAGTAAGGGGTTAAAAGACCCAAAAAATAAAAATCACCATCCGTATACAGTAGGGTATTTTTTTAACAGCTAAGTACAGATATGTGTTTGTTTGTTTGTTTGGGGGGGTGATAGACAAATAGGCTTCATGCACTTGTAATACTTTTTACGCTATTAAATGGCACTCTTAGTTAAAAGATGTGGTGTACATTTTACAAATTTCCATTGCATAGCTTTTAGATATTGAAACGTATTGAAAGTTAGAAAAGTGGTTCACAAAGCTTCATGTTTCCATCAGTACTCCTATACATGGACTATTTAAAAAAAAAAAAACTAACTTGAATAGTAAGGTGTTCTTATTTGAGGCTTTTTAGACACCAAATAACCAAGTATAGTTATGGCCATAAATAGTGAGGCATTTTGTTTATGCTATACTATACATGTTGTGTATAGTAAGGCTTTTTCATTGAAAAATTACTTTGTATAAGTAAGACTTTTTTTAATGACCCTTTATAGTCCCCTCGAAAGAAAATGATGCATAGTCACACATTAGGAAACCAACGGTATGAGCGTGCACCTTATAAATTATTGTTTCTGTTTTATCCCTCTGTATTAATAGTTCTAAACATGATTTACCCCTCGTAAAATAATTTTTCAGCCAAGTTCCCCCTTATGAGGACAAAGCAGTTTTGGTACCAAACTAAGGCATGCAACCTTTGGTAAAGGAATCACTTCAACAAAAGTTATTTTGTGTTTCAATCAATTTGCCCTTAATTTGAAAGGACAAAAGCAGTGTTTCCTGTCACGCCATTATTTAAATCTCAAATACCTCCTGAATTGTCTTCGTATCGTATCGTATCATATTGTATTGTATCAGAATGTCAAGATAATAACACGAATTTATTCATCTTCCTGTGTGTAACTAATCCAAATTTATTAATGCAAAGTGTGTGTGTGTTGAACAGGTCTGGACATTAACCGTGCCCAGGTGGTGGCGTTATCCACGGGAACCAAGTGTATCAACGGCGAAAATCTGAGCGACCAGGGTCAAGTGGTCAATGACTGTCATGCCGAAGCGACTGTACGCCGAGCCCTGCTACGCTATCTTTACTCTCAACTTGAGCTCTTCTTTAGGTAAACCATGAACTCATTGAAATACTAACAAAAACACAATTTATCTAAATAAAGTATGTTTGCAGGCGTTACCTTTAAAGTTTGTGATGATCTGAAGACAACACACTGGTCCAAGCTTAGCCAGGTTTACGTTTTTGCCAAAATGCCTGCGGCAACTTTAATAACTTATCACATTTAATGCTTAATAGCATTAAGGAGCTTGTTTGGCGTGACCTCCCACTGCAAAGCTAAGAATTGCTCTCTCGTCCATAAAAGCTCCATGGCGAGGCTCCATGGCACCATTGACTTCAGCTAATGAAACACCTTAGAGTCTTGATAAGCTGCATGTTTTTTTTTTTTAACTGTTGCAAATGTACCTACCTTTTGTGCTCTTGCAACCTGCGCATTTTGATCCAGTCTGCATAAACTCGAACAAAAGATGCCAGCAGACAGGCTTGATGTGGAGTGACTTCTTCCAGTGCATAAGCATAAATGCCCCCCTCGCCTCCACCCACCCCCAGCCCACCAAGAACTTAATGGCAAGTCTGATTCATCAGATTAGTGGCAAGAAGTGTAGATAGCAGAATGTCATATTTGCATACACAGCCAGACTTTTCCGTCTTAGCACAATGCTGGATGGCGGTGACAAGGAGTTGCGGTTGAGCAAGAAGGCTAATGGAGGAGATAACTCATAATGAAATGACCCACCAAAATGCCACAACTGACATATTTACCCACAGTGAAAGGACACCACAGACAGATGAGAGGTTATTTAAAGAGTGCTTGTGTTGCTTTTTTTTTTTAAATAAACTATCTCGTGATTGAATGACTTATTTGTGATCATGTATAATTTCAAGTTAATTTAAATCAAGTTAATTCAAAATAATAAATAAATTCCGCATTTACATTTTTAAATTTAAATTTTATTTCATTTTTTTATTTATTATTATTATAATTATTATTGATTATTTAATTATATTTACTTAAACATTTTATTTTAAAAAATATTTTTATTTAATAAATATAATAAATGTAATAAAAAGATTTAATAAAAATAAAGTTTTTTTTAGGGTTTTTTTCACATTTACGCAACTGTAATAAGATCACCTTTCTTCTGTCACCTTTCAGAGGTAAAACAGACTTTTAATCAATTCTACTCAAAGGGATTTATTTTTAAATCTTGATGGGGAGATCTGCACCGCTGTGGGAGTGAGCATACCTGAAGCCAATCAAACATTTGTAAATTGTAAAAAAAAAGAAAAAAAGAAGGTTGGACGCTAACTTCCGTGTTCTTATCGGGTTTATTTTCTCTTCTTTTGGTTGTTTCCTATTAAAGTAAAAGACCAGAAGACTTGGAACAGTCCATTTTTGTTCGGCATAAGGAGCGTAGCTGCAGGTTACGAGACGGCGTCCACTTCCACATGTACATAAGCACCTCGCCGTGTGGGGACGGGAGACTCAACTCACCATATGAAATCACCACAGACCGTAAGTTTTTGTTATTTTATAACAGATAGATTTGAAATTGATTTAATACCCAATAGCCAGCTCCAATACAAAAACTGGCGTCATCAGGTTGAGAAATTCTTGCTCAAGTGCGACTTTCCTGATTGCAGTACCCAGCAGCAGACGCCTCATGAGGAAGCACCGCTGCCACCTGCGAACCAAAATCGAATCAGGCGAGGGGACAGTCCCAGTGAGGTGTAGGGGGTCGGTCCAGACGTGGGACGGTGTCCTCCAGGGAGAGCAGCTCATCACCATGTCCTGCACTGACAAAATGACCAGGTTTGTGCGGTTTAATCAATACCAAATAATTTGCATTCTACAGTAAGGTTAAAAAAAATGTCCCTATTATCGATTTGTAATTTGCGTTTACACTCTAAAATCAATTGGGTCAAAAGATACCTAATCTGGGTTCCCTCTCAAAAATATGTGCAGCGCAAAAGAATAACCCATAATAACCTAGAGTTTTGGCTATTCATAACACCCAGAAAGCAATGTGAAATGAATAAGCCATAAAACAAGCTAAGAACATGCATTGTTTTGTACAAAATAACCCCCAAACTGAAAGATAAAATTACCTTAAAAAAATTGGGCAGTTTTATGTGTTATTCATTGAACTAAAGTATTTGGGTTGTTTATCTTACTGAAAACGTTGTCAAATCAGTTGGCGCAGTGAATAGCACGTCCGCCTCAGAGTTCAAAGGTCCCGGTTCAAATCCACCTGCCTCCGGCCTTCCTGTGTGGAGTTTGCATGTTCTCCCCGAGCCCACGTGGGTTCTCTCCGGGCACTCCGGCTTCCTCCCAGGCAGGTGAATTGGACATACTAAATTGTCCATAGGAGTGATTGGTGCGTGAATGGTTATTCGTCTCTGTGTGCCCTGCGATTGGCTGGCAACCAATTCGGGGTGTCCCCTGCCTACTGCCCAAAGCCAGCTAAGATAGGCGCCAGCAAGACTGCGACCCCTGTGGGGATAAGCGGCTCTAGAAAATGGATGGATGGATGGAAGTTGTCGAATTAACAACCTAAAATAGTTTTGGTTATTTCTACAAAATAACCGCCAAATTGTCTTGTGTAGTTCAAAATACCCTCCAAAACATGGTTGTTTTATGGATATTTTAATTGACTATTTACTATTTGGTTTATTAATTCGACCTAAAAAAATTTGTCAAATGAATAACCCAAAAACAACCCAAATACTGTAGCTGGGTTGTGTCACACAAAATAACCCTGGAAACTGGATTGTTTCAAACATAATCATCCATAATAGGGTTATTTTCTACCCAACTGTATTTAGAGCATGGTTTAATATGCGGGTGGTATTTATTTATTCATTTAAATGTGAATGAATCAAAATTTGTCCACTCAAAATGTCATCATCTCTTTCCATGCATATTAAGCTCCCCTGGGCAATAATAGTCCCAAAAATGGACAAATACCACCAACGGGTTAAAAAAAAAAAAAAAACCTGAACTTGAGAGACTTGAGAGCCTCTGTTTTGTGAAGCGCTTGATAAAGGTCCATAGAAAGCCAGCGAAAGAGAGTGAGATAGTATTTGTGATAGCGTGAGGTGAACCCTCCTCGTGTGGAGCCTCTCTTAATTTGACCAATTTGATTCACTTGGCAAGGGCTGGAGATGGTGTGATTAAATATACCCAGGTCGCCACCAAGGGTGAAAGCAATTACTTTTTGTTGAAAAAAAAAATGGAGTGACAGAAGAGGGTGAAGGGACACCCTGATTTTTTTTTTTTTTTTCCCACCACCGCGTTCCACAATCGAGCTAGACACTCTTTGCGCTGCAGTCTCCACTGAGCACTCTTTATATCGCTGTAAATCACCGGTGTCCGTCGTTAAAGTGAGTGGGTCACCGAGGGCCGCTTTATCAAGGTCAGGTTGTAGGAGGAGAGGACCGCAATGTGACCACGCGCGCACACACTTATACTGATCCCCATCAATGCTCTTTTTGTCCTCTGTAACACCCATTCTATGGTCCTATTACTTTTTTATCCCTCTCTTCCTTCAGGACCTGCACTTTATTATGGTTAGTGCAGCCTTGACCATGGAGGACTTTTTTTTTTTTTTCGGCTCTTTCCACTCATCATAAACATGCTTGCTAACTTCCATTTGTGCCGTTTTATGTCCTTCTTAGGCCAGGCGGAGAGTCGTCGCTGCCCGCCGATGCCCCCGTGCTAATATTTGATTTGACAGCTGGATTTAATTGAGAGTTCTGAACGGCTCTCGTATAATCATGATGTTTCCCCATCCCTTCGTAGTTTTATGCAGATGATCACATTACTTTAATGGCGGCGTTTACGGAGGGCGGGAAGAAGGCGGGAGAGTGGAGATCTCCTCTTTCCACTCTTTAAATTCATACACCCGAGCCAGATGGCTGCCTTTTCTTGCATGAGATTAGAAGATGTTTCTGATTCACGGTGTCGCTCTCCGGCTAAATTAATATTTCAGGCTAAAGCGTTTTGGTTTTGGCAGAGGTAGTGTGTGTGTATGTGCAAAGCTGGGATGGTCCTCGTGGACAGATTGCAGGTAAAATGTGGCCACCGCATCATGAGCTCATTTGGCGATTCCCAGATAGCCGCTAATGTTAATTGACTGCTTAGGAAGTGAAAGGCGCTGTAATGAGTGATTATTAAGTCAGCCAGGAAAGAAAAACAGTAGTCACTGTAATTGCACCCATGATAAAGCGGCGCTGATTAACCGAAGGAACGGCAATGTTATTCGCTAGAAAATAGACTTCTCTCTGAACGCCTTCAAAGACATCCACCTGCTGCATATGCCTGAATTTGCTTGTTAAAATCATTCATTTATTGAATAGATGAATAGAGGGATTCCATATCTATTGATTTCGTGGAGAACATTTTTTGTAATCCGGCTAAAACACAAACAAGCAATGGTTTACATTCGTTTAATATTTTAGCATTATTGCATAAAGGTGTGTGTGATTAAATTCTACACAATTTCATATCTGTGCAAAATAATGACAGTGCCTTTATGTATTGACTTGCCGGGGTGTATTGGCAGCTATAAAAGATTTATTTTAACTGGGCTGGCAGTGAAGTTATGAAGGAATATTGATGGATTTATGTGGCAATAAATCCATAAATGTCTTGGTCAGGCTTTTTTATTTCTAGAAAAAAAACGTCTTACTATATATGGTCTTTTAAACATATATGGTCTTTTTCATTTTGCAGCGGACCCCCGTTATACAAAATTAAACCGTTCCACAGTTGGGATCATAAGGCGAAATCGTCGTATGGTGGCCCATAGAAACCTATGGTAATTAGTTAATGCGTATAAAACCCCAGGTAAAAATATCATAATTGTATATACATATTAAAAATTGGTGTCCAAATGGTATAGTAATGCTATTTAGATACACCATATATGTATATAATTTAATAACATAATAAATAAAAAATATATAAAGAATTCATTTTCCTTTGGCGCGACTTGAGCTTGTTATGGCCATATTCCCTAGTGACATAGCCTAGGCTGGCCTAGCCTAGCCTAGCATTCTTCATATTTCTTGATTATCTCCAGTTTCGTTACCATACTTTTTACTTCTCTTCATGGCTAACATATCAAGTTTGAATTAATCACGAAAATGTAAGAGAAATACCATAGTGTAAACACTCACACGAGATCAAGTCTTTTGGTCGCCATCTTGGTGACACCGACCAATAGCACACCAGCATCTTAGTGACGCCGCATGACTGCGGTGAGACTCGCAGTCACGCAAGCACACTGACCACCATTTGTTGTCGTAAAAATGTTGTAAAGAGGGGACAAAAAAATGTCGCAGTCCACGTCGTAAAGTGAAAAAAAAACGTAAGGCAGGGACGTCGTAAACCGGGGGTCCACTGTATACTCTTTCATTTTTTGCAAGAAAAAGAAACACCATACTATATGCACTGTATTTGGTGCTGACTTTGTTTTATTGTGGTAAATAAACAAAAGGAGAAAAAGAAAATATTTGGGGCAGCCCTGCCCTTTAGCAACCCCAAGAGTCCCGAGGCTCTACGAAGCTCCAAACGAATACAAATATCATAATTATCCCTTTCCATCACCGAATGAGCATCCGCTTATTAAAGCGAGAATCCCAGCAGCGGGTTGTTCCAAGGCCGGGCCGACACAGGTGCCTCTCCCTCAGCAAACCGGCAGCGATCGACCTCCCGCTCGGTGATGGACGGAGGCCTGCTCGCGTCGTCGTGCGCCGCATTAACCCCACTGGCACTGACAAATGCGTGCATGCTAATGCCTTGTTGCGGTAATGAATGCTGATGCACTGACCTGTGGCGCCGTTGTTGTTGTCGGCGCCGCTGATGGTTTGTGTCTCTAACCGCGGGGAAACGCTGTGTTTGCGCGCCGGTGTTATTCATCACGTCCCACATCGAGATAACCATCAAATTGTGTCTAGCTGTCATTGAGGCTCTCAAATCGTCCCCCTTTTCCCCTCGGGATTTTGCCGTCCCCTCCGCGAGCCCCTCAATCCTTCCCGCTCTCCACACCGTCGACCTCACCTTGTCATCGCCGTGAAATGGTCCTTCATGTATCCCTCCTCTCGCAGGTGGAACGTTCTCGGCCTGCAGGGTGCGTTGCTGAGCCACTTGATGGAGCCGGTGTACCTTCATAGCGTGACCGTGGGCAGCCTGCGCCACACGGGCCATCTGGGCAGGGTCCTCAACCAACGGCAGGAACGACTCGGCCCCCTTCCGCCCACTTACAGACGCAACCAGCCCCTGCTCAGTGGTAAAAAAACAAAAAAAATGCACACACACACACACACACACTTGGTCTCTTTTACCTCATTCTGAGGTAAAGATATAAATAATATTATGGATCTTGTTACTGACCTGAACCTCCATGTCTCGGAAAGAGGATTTTTTTTTGTCATGTGAAGTGTAATAAAATAAGAAAATTCATCTTTTTTTTATGTTTGAGGCACTTTGATGCACTTGGTTATTTTTTCTGTTTTAGACTAAGCTGTAAAACATATACAATCTGTAAAAACAATTAACAGTTATGTTAAAAAGGATACAGGGTTTAGGTATACAGTACTTTACAGTACAGTACTAGTTCTCTCTTTCCGAGGGGGGGCTTGGCAAAATATAATCCAGAAGCACTGGTGTAATAGTGACACACATACAAAACAAAAGAGCAGCTAAACCGAAAATTTTATGGGAACCCCATGTACACTGTAAAAACCTTATCTAAAAAAGAGCATCAGCTTTTGTTTTTCCGATTTTTTTTAAAGCCTGAACTCAGCGTCTTGTTGCAAACTCTCTCTCTCTCTCTCTCTCTCTCTCTCTCTCTCTCTGTCTATATATATATATATATATCTATATATATATATATATATATATATATATATATATATATATATTATATATATATATATATATATATATATATATATATATATATATATATATATATATATATACACACACACACACATATACATATATATATATATATATATATATATATATATATATATATATATATATGTGTGTGTGTGTGTGTAGACACAAAGACACATTGAGTCAAATATGTCAGAAAGTTTTTTTCTGAATTTTCTGTTTATCAGGAAAAATAAACATAAATGTTTTTCTTAATAAATGTTTGTCTGATTGTTTTTTTTTACTCGTCTTTTTTTTTCCTTTTTTCTGGATTTGTTTTAGAATGAGAGGAAAACATTCCAAAATCTGAAAACATTCAATATTTCTCAGAAAATCAAAAAACAAACAAAGCCCCTGCTCAAAATACTCTGAAAAAAATATATACAGTATTTTTTTTTCCTTGTCAATGCAATATACTTCTCTTTCTTTTATGGTTTTATCCAACCCATCATTTACACAGAGAATTAATTTTTTTCACAGTTATAGTTTTGCCGTATGGGGTTTATCATCAGATTGCAGACATGTCAACTTACTACAAAATAAAGGATAACAGGAGTGCATGCGAACATCACACACACAGACACATAAACTCATCTCTTTGTACAACCCAACAGTGTGACTGTGGCAGCTAGACAAGCAATTCTGTTTCCAGGGTTCCGCTGAGACCCCCAAATTTTGTTTGTAGTGAAGCTCAATGCTGGAAGATGTTCTATCTAGGCCGCTCCCTGTGCAATTTACACATGTGATGTAGGGCATGTTTTTTTTCAGTGGATGGTATTATTTAAAAAATGGTTTGATAAGTGTTATCCAGTCTTTAAAAAACTAATTGAATTCCATTCCATCTAGCGTTCTAGGATCACATTATTTGATGTAAGTTAGGTTTTTGATATTCACAAATTCAGCATTAATTTTATCAACTTGTTGAGCATCATAAGCTAAATATCTGGCACTTATTTAAATATGTATTTATTTAAATTAGGGGGTGAATGTATATAAGGCAAATACAATCAAAACTGTTTTATCCAATTACTCACAAAAAAAAACAAACACATGCAGTTATAAACGATATTTAATGCTTGTTATACGTATGTGCGAATCTATGGTATATGTCCCTTTAGCAATACTCATGTGCACATATGGAACCCATATGATCTAATAGAATTAATAATAATAGCAAAAGAAAATACTGTAATGTTTAAACTAGAAGTTCTCAACCTTTTTTCAATCACGTTACCCCATCTGTGAAATATAACCCAAGTTAACAATAAGTTCATGTTTCAATCAATTTACTTTTAATTTGAAAAAAAATCTGCTGTTTCTGCCATGACATTCAA